>NW_024519319.1:93324-264067 GCF_017590135.1 Pyrgilauda ruficollis
GCTGCCCGGGGAGGCGGCGGCGCGCTGGAGGCCGGGGCGGCGAGCGGGGCGGCCGGGAGCGCGCCTTCGTGCGGCGGCTCCGGCGGAGATGCTGCTGCTGGCGCCCGCCTCCTCCCGCGGCGCCCGCACCGCCGCCTCCCTTCCACACGGTCCCTCCCCTGCGCTCTTTAAGATGACAGTGTCCTCAGGTCTGGCATTGCCGCCGGGCGGGCGGGGAAGCGGCGCGGCAGCAGCGGCGGAGCTGCCGAGCGGTGCGGAGCCAGCCCCGGCGCGCCGGGCTGTCGGCGCTGCGCCTGCGAGGCTGCTCCCGCCCGGGCCCCCTCCCTGCCGCTGCCCTCCACCCCTGCGGCGCCGTGTCAGCGCCTCTCGGCTCTGCTCGGCGTGCTGCAGCCGCGGCCGCAGCGGCGGCGGTGCGGGTATAAGTAGGAAGGGAGATGCAGCCCAGCAAACTGCGGGAGCGGGGGGTCGGCAGCAAGTATTGCCCTGCTATTTCGGGAAACTGGGAAAGCAGAGTTACCTCTGCTCTCTCCCTGCCCCCGGTGAATGAGCGTGTTTGGCTCTGGTCAAGGCAACCTGAATGCGAAACAGCAGCGGGGTCGGGGCATTGGGCTAGGGCTGCTCTTCCATCACCATTAGCACAAGGTCTCGGTGCCACTGATTAGACAGCAGGACAAAACTGATTCAGCTCGGATGCGGCCACACCATTGTTTCTCTGTCAAATTAACCGGGGGACCTGATGCATAGATTATGTCAGTTTTATGCTGGCTTTATGCTGACTGCAGAAAGACAGATGCTACTTGTCCAGCATAAAATTGGAGTGGTGCAGACAGACAGTAACTGATCTCTTACAAAGCCTGCCAGTAAAACGTTAACACACCAGATTAGGCGCATTTTACGTATTTGAACTGGAAGAGTGAGTTCATCCTGGATCAATGTCATAGCCTTTTATTATATATATTCGGTGTCTTTGACTCCAATTTACTGTTTCTTCAAACTATGGCATGCAAATAGACTTGAATTGATATTGGTCAATTTTTGGTCTAAGTACTAGCAGGACCTGTTTTTCACGTTTTACAGACTTTTTTTTTACTTTTGCATTTACTCCTTTAAAGGTTGGCAACTGAGTTAGACTTTCCAAATTGAGGTGTTTGTTTTAAAGATAAGTTACCTGTAAGAAGATGGATGTCACTGCCCACCAATGCAGCGCTGTTTTGGAATCAAAGAGATTTCCTTTCTTGCTGACCTGATCTCAAATGGTGTTTTAAACAAGCCACATTCCCTTTCTACCCTGGCTTCCCCATGACTAAGAAATAGGTAAAAATTATTAGGCTGCTCAGCAAAGTTCTTTGAGATCTGCAAATGGAAGCACTAACACTAGTTATACAATATATGCATACAGTATATGGCATATATCAATTTTATAAATACACGTGCATGCATACATAACTAATACATTGTAATCCAGCCTGCACAAATACTTCTCATTGCCTAGAGAGCATTCGTGGAAGAAGCAAGCAAAATAATGAAAGTTCTGTCAATTTTAACTTGAAAACCACTTCCAAAATGTACATTTTTAATAAATTCTACTGTCAAAGCAAGTGTGAATATTAATAGGAAAGAAACCAGTGTGAATATTAACATATGAGAAGAGTGAGTGGCTCTCATTGATGACTGAATGTCAAAAGAGAGCAGAACACCAGTATCCCAACTGTAATTCCCATGATACAGCTAACCTCAACACCCTTTTCTTAAAAGATGAGAGATTCCACAAATCAGAAGGAAAAAAAAAAGCCCAAATCTCAAAGGAGAAGCAAAATGTTGTCTCAAGAGCTTTTACAAGTTCTAGTCTAGTTGCCTTTCTCAACTTTGCACCTAGACCACTGTGCATGGAAATGTTTATTGAGCACAGAAATGGATCAGAAAACAAACATCTTTGAGACCAGTGCTAAAAATGAGTGGTTGGGTCAAGGATAGTGTGGAAACTGGCTGAAGTAACAGGATGCCTGTGGGGGTCCCAGTTGTTGGTTTCTCTGGGTCTGGATTGAAGGCACTTGAGACAGTAGTTCATGTTCAGACTCAAGTGTTTATTATTTCTTATCAGTAAAACAGTCTCACTACTAAGTTCAGCAGCTTTTTATTAGAAGGTACAAAATGGCTAACAATCTCTTGTTACAAGCTCTTTTAAGACTAAACTATCAAATTAAGAACTGACACATGGATTATTTTCCCTTTTAACCCAATAATGATCCCAAAGAGCCCACGGTGTGGACTTTTCTGTCCAATTACAAAATACCACCCAAACCCAAGAAGAAGAAGGAAGAAGAAACATGAAGAAGAAACCCAGGACAATGCCCTGTGCCCTCCATCTTGCTTCCATCCACAACATACTAAAAATCCCAAAACCTACATTTCTCACCAAGTGATACCCCTACAATACTCTCTGCAATCTATTTCACACTTTTGTGGATTCTAGTCCATCTTGAAGTCTAGGAAACTTTCTCCATTAATGAGGGTTAAAGTCAGTGCTCCCCTGGGGGTCAGGGCACCTAAGAGCAGACAGATAAATATTCCCTGTGCCCTGGGCTTCCACAGATGCCTATAGCTAATGAAGCCTTGGTGTAACTCCACTTAGCATCATTTGGTTAACAATCTCATTCACGAGCCAAGGACTACCAGATTTGCAAGGTGCCCCCAAGCGGGAAGAGTGATGCACAGAACTCCATTATATCAGAAGGCTAATTAATTACTTTATTATACTATATTATACTATAACTATATTACACTAACAAGAACTATCACTAACTAACTAGAAAACCCATGACTCTCTGAGATTTTGACACACACACGTGGATCCAATTGGTCAGTGAATCCAAAACACCATCACCAGAATCCAATCAAGCAATCCCCTCAGGTAAACAGTCTCCAGAACACATTCCACATGGGCACAAACACAGCAAGTGAGATAAGAATTGTTTTGATCATTTTTTCTCTGCTTCTCTCACAGCTTCTCTCAGGAGAAATCTGAGAAAGCTAAATCTCTATCTGTTCAGAGGGCATGTGAATACCACAAAGGGCAGCCTCACCTCTTCTAACATCTGCACCCCAGAGGGGAAATCTGGTGTTTTACAGTGTGTCAGTTTTTCTGCAACACCCCATAAGAAAGTGCAGTGTGAAAGGCAGGTGTGGTGCCCTGTGCAGCAGTGCACAGTGACTGTGAGGTTCTCAAGCTACTCTGAATTGAAAACACCAAGATGCCCATGATTTTCTGTGACTAGTGCCCACTTATGCCTCTTCTTGCCTCCTAAATGTAAACAATATCAGACCTGGACTCTTTGGTGATATTTGTCTTTGTTTTTAAACTCTACTTCTTTAAACGTCTTCTTTGAAAAGTCCCCAGTTGTCAGGGGACTTTTGTTGTCCGTTGTCAGTTTCTCTGCACTGACTATGCCTGGGCCGGGCAGCACACACATGGATACCTTCAGATATACATATTTAATTGAGTGAATCCCACCTTTCACTTCTCTGTCTTTTCTTAGGCCTAAACACCAGCACCTACATTCTGTTGTCAAGATCCTCCATCTGTATTTATCATGGACTAGTAAGGTAACTGCTGGATCTGGAAAATATTCAAGCTCCTTTCCCTGTTACCAGGAGCTCTGGTTTTGCCTCATTCCTGACTCTGTGGAGATGAGAAAAGATGGATGATCTTACAATATAAATAGCATCCAAGTTTTAGCCAAAGTCTTCATTAAAGAAGGAGGTGCTGCAGCATGACCCAAAGGTGGTCATTCCCTAGGGATTATCTCATAACAGAGGCAGTGGGACCTCCTCTGATGGCCATCTCTGGCTTTCTGGAATGCCTGGGATAAACTATGCATTCAAGTTACTGTGCAGTGGTACCAGCAAAGCTCTGGTCTCAGTCACAGTTCTGGTACCTTTAGGAGCTCACTCATCAGTGCAGATAGCCCTAAAACAATGATATTGGCATTTTAAATTATTCCACTGCCCTGGTGTGATCACCTCATATTGGTTTAAGTCCTGCTGCAATGCTCTTAGGTTTTCTGCCTCCCCAGGTTCAAAAAGCATACCCTGGTCTTATTAAAGGCTGGCATATCACCCTGCATTGTTATCTCTCCTTCATTTTGCCCTGTGCACCACCTTCACATGAATATTTCAAACAAGTCTCAAGTAATTTCGTCTACATTTCATTCCACGTAGTTTAATAAAACAAGCTTCCTTCTGACTGCATCCATTTCATGGGCATGAAACTGAATTCCTTTGAATTCCTGACATGTGATACTAGTGGATTCCTAAGGATAACAGGTTCCAGTACTGATTACACTTTTTTTTAACTAATCATGTATTCAAGGACAGGGAAAATGATACAATTCAAATCTTACTCAAGAGATTATTTAAATTTCAGATCATTTAAGAAGCATTTAATGACATCTATGAAATGAATGATTGGTTCTATGCCTTAGTGACAATGCAGCTGTAAAAGCAGCCTGTACTGTGTGGCAGAAGGTTGAATCTGCACCTGCAGCATGCACAGACATCCCTGTGAGTCCATTTGTATGGAGCATCTCAGAGCACCAGAGCCCAAACCAACTAAGCAACTGCTAATTAGCAGCGTTTGGCAGGCTCACCAGAGTGGCCAAAGGGGAAAAAAAAAACAACAAGAAAAAGAAAGGTATGAGGACCAATCTGTCATTGTTAATGAAAATGGCATTGATTTCCTGAATGGGAAAAGAAGGGAAAAGCACTGAGACAAGTCTCTATGGGAACTGTGCTGGGTCTGGTTTGGAAATAAACAAGTGGCTGTTACACTGCCAAAGCTTTATCTTTCTCCAGCACTGGATATAAACACCACCTTTGTAATGAATGGTCAGCCTAGAGATAAAAGGGAGACACTGGGAAGAAAATTAAATTTAAAAAGATATTACTAAATCCTAGTCCAATAGAAATGGTAATAGGTTTTAAGAAAATTAGTTTATGGAGAATGTTAAGAGAAACTAAACACAGGAGCTAATAAACAATAATGCATATAATAAAAAGTAATGATGTTACTCTGATTAATGAGTGTCAGCATTCGGAAGAGCGGCTTTCAAACAGCTGTGTCCTTATGTGAGTCCTCTGTGAACTGCCTTTAAAGAATCTGCAAAGGTAAATAATTTTAATTTTTGTAAGCTTATTTTCAGGTGGAGTTAAATGTGATATACAGGAAAGTGTAATTTCACCAGAAAAATTTTGGGCTCCAGAAAGCTGGAGGTTGAAAACCACTTGTGCAGAACATATGGAACCTGAAAGGAAAATGGAGTAAAACAGAAGATTTCAACAAGGAAATCAGGAAAAAGGGCTGTACAAAAATGGTTGGCAGGATGCTTTGTGTGTAATGAGCAGGGGTTAGAGACTCAAAAATGAATTTTACAAGAAAACTACAAGAAATTAAGTGTAAGAACATTTAGAAAATACATTTAGAAAATAGTCAGCAATAACTAATAAGCAGCCAACTGATACTTGCATATAGAAAACTTATAGACTGCAGCAAAGAATGTGAATTATAACTGTTATACTGAATATGAAAGGGTGTTGCTTTCAGCGAGTGCTGCACATGGGTCTTGGTTCAGCTCCACAACTGCAAGCTGAGTCTTTTAACTGACAGCATTGCCCCCAGGCTTAAGATCCAGGATGCTGCTCTTCCACTCTATGCAGAGACTCAGAATACAAATAAAAAATGGCTGAAAGGAGCACAGAAAGGATTATTATGCCTATTTGAACCACCATGCACTTTCCTGTGACACAAGGAAGACCTGCCTGCTAAGAATCCTTTGTCCAAACAACTTGTCAGCAATTTAGCCTCGATAAATCAGTATCACAGTGTTCCTTGCTGAACAGATGTAAACCTGGGAGGAGAAGGGAAAGCACAGTTTATGTCAGATATACAGCAGAAATACTCCAAAAACAGCAAGTAGCTGGAGTGTTCCCTACGGGGCCTGCCTGCTGGCCACAGCCTGGCTCTCCCTGCTTTGCAATGGCCACTCCCTCCCTCTTCATCTTCTCTCAGTCCCCATCAGCCCAGCTACAGCCCGGGGGCTCTGCCCCTCTGACATCCCCCCGAGCAGTGATCTGAGTGCCTGGGGGCTGCCAAACTGCCCCCCCTGCTCCCCAGCACCCTGGGTGCAGCTGTCACACTGCGGCCAAGCTGTCAGCAAGGACCCTCCTGAGGCAGGTACAGCACCTGTGGGGATGACCAAGGGAGTTTTCTGCCGGGAACACCTGGTCCCTCCACAGAGCAGAGGCTTTTTGCTCCAGCAGAGATGCCCAAAGGCTCTCATGGCTGCTTACACCCCCAGCAGCTGCTGTCCTCAATGCCAAAAGGCACAGGACAATGCCCTCTTTTCTTGGCAGTTCTGTTCTGGCACTTTTCAAACCCTCTGGTTTGTTGTGTTTTTTTCCAGACTCTCACAAATCAATTTCTCAGTCATCTTTAGTGTGTTTCTGGGAAGTGAAATGAGGTTATACATTATTCCTCCAGTCTCCTTCTTCCTTTTATTATGTCAAGTCACCGCCAACAGCTTTGGAGTGGATGTGCAGAGCTGCTCAGTTCCTCAGCTTCCTCCTGTCACCACAGCATGGGCAAAAACAGCTGCCAAAACCAGAATAATAGGTAGATCCTACATTTGAAACGTGATCTGACTGTAAAATAAGAACCAGACTGCAGGTGATGATCCCATTTTGACTAGATTTTCTCCTCAGAAGTCATTAGTGTGGGAGAACAAATTTCTGTATGACAATGTGCTTGTCTTGAAATTGACAGCCTAGAATCTGCAGTGCACCTATTAAATATAGCTTCAAAAGGCACTTAGTTCTGCTAAAGCTAGCATTTGCCTTACATTCCTTATCATGCACCAATGACTAAAAACATTTACAGACAGTGATCACTGGGAGAGAAACTGAAATTTTTATGTGGAATCTAATTGTAATGCTGTTTGATAATGTGAAGAAAATTTGATTCAGATACTATAAAAAGCATATGATTTAGTGATTTTTTTTCAGGAGCTCTAAGCTAATATTTCATCACTCAGCTTCTAAAAACACATTACAATGAATGCAGAAGACACAACACAAAGAAAATTACATTACATTTCTATTAAGTGAGTGTGGCATTTGGGAAAGTTGCCCAATTTATGACACTATCCTATAAACATGGATTTTGTTAGGTTTTTATCAAAGTACCTAATACAGAAGGGGTGGTGTGTATTCAAAGCACTAAAACAATGGATTACAAGGAAGGCATCTGGATCAAAGCTACAATTATTTTCCTCAGCTAAGAGAGGAGTCAAAGTCCAGTTAAGAGATTAAGATCTTGAACTGGGGATTGACTTCCGTGGGAATTTTCCCAATCATTTTTGGTACATCTTGGATTAAATGATTGTTCTATCACAAAGCAGGGTACTGCAAACTTAACTGCTTTAAAATCCTCTCTAGAACTTTTCTCAATAACTGCATTTATACTATAAATGGTTCTTCTTGTAATAATTGCATTATTCAACCTACAGACATGGATTGCAATAGCTGAAAGAGGTGTTACATAAAATTATTTAATGTGAATTCTGTATTGTGAAATCTAACCCTTTAAAGAAATTGAAACCCGTAAAACTTTCTAAGGGTATTTTTTTCATGGTTTGTTTTGCTGTAATATTTTGGCCTATTTTCATTTGCCTTATGCTTTCTGAGCCAGATCAAGACTGGCTGGTACTTTGTTTCAGATTTCCTTACAATCAAGAGCTTTGTTCTTACAAAACAAAACAAAACAAAACAAAACAAAACAACGACAACAACACAACCAAAAAAAGAAAAGAAAAAAAAAGCAAAAAACACTGCGGCCAAGCTGTCAGCAAGGACCCTCCTGAGGCAGGTACAGCACCTGTGGGGATGACCAAGGGAGTTTTCTGCCGGGAACACCTGGTCCCTCCACAGAGCAGAGGCTTTTTGCTCCAGCAGAGATGCCCAAAGGCTCTCATGGCTGCTTACACCCCCAGCAGCTGCTGTCCTCAATGCCAAAAGGCACAGGACAATGCCCTCTTTTCTTGGCAGTTCTGTTCTGGCACTTTTCAAACCCTCTGGTTTGTTGTGTTTTTTTCCAGACTCTCACAAATCAATTTCTCAGTCATCTTTAGTGTGTTTCTGGGAAGTGAAATGAGGTTATACATTATTCCTCCAGTCTCCTTCTTCCTTTTATTATGTCAAGTCACCGCCAACAGCTTTGGAGTGGATGTGCAGAGCTGCTCAGTTCCTCAGCTTCCTCCTGTCACCACAGCATGGGCAAAAACAGCTGCCAAAACCAGAATAATAGGTAGATCCTACATTTGAAACGTGATCTGACTGTAAAATAAGAACCAGACTGCAGGTGATGATCCCATTTTGACTAGATTTTCTCCTCAGAAGTCATTAGTGTGGGAGAACAAATTTCTGTATGACAATGTGCTTGTCTTGAAATTGACAGCCTAGAATCTGCAGTGCACCTATTAAATATAGCTTCAAAAGGCACTTAGTTCTGCTAAAGCTAGCATTTGCCTTACATTCCTTATCATGCACCAATGACTAAAAACATTTACAGACAGTGATCACTGGGAGAGAAACTGAAATTTTTATGTGGAATCTAATTGTAATGCTGTTTGATAATGTGAAGAAAATTTGATTCAGATACTATAAAAAGCATATGATTTAGTGATTTTTTTTCAGGAGCTCTAAGCTAATATTTCATCACTCAGCTTCTAAAAACACATTACAATGAATGCAGAAGACACAACACAAAGAAAATTACATTACATTTCTATTAAGTGAGTGTGGCATTTGGGAAAGTTGCCCAATTTATGACACTATCCTATAAACATGGATTTTGTTAGGTTTTTATCAAAGTACCTAATACAGAAGGGGTGGTGTGTATTCAAAGCACTAAAACAATGGATTACAAGGAAGGCATCTGGATCAAAGCTACAATTATTTTCCTCAGCTAAGAGAGGAGTCAAAGTCCAGTTAAGAGATTAAGATCTTGAACTGGGGATTGACTTCCGTGGGAATTTTCCCAATCATTTTTGGTACATCTTGGATTAAATGATTGTTCTATCACAAAGCAGGGTACTGCAAACTTAACTGCTTTAAAATCCTCTCTAGAACTTTTCTCAATAACTGCATTTATACTATAAATGGTTCTTCTTGTAATAATTGCATTATTCAACCTACAGACATGGATTGCAATAGCTGAAACAGGTGTTACATAAAATTATTTAATGTGAATTCTGTATTGTGAAATCTAACCCTTTAAAGAAATTGAAACCCGTAAAACTTTCTAAGGGTATTTTTTTCATGGTTTGTTTTGCTGTAATATTTTGGCCTATTTTCATTTGCCTTATGCTTTCTGAGCCAGATCAAGACTGGCTGGTACTTTGTTTCAGATTTCCTTACAATCAAGAGCTTTGTTCTTACAAAACAAAACAAAACAAAACAAAACAAAACAACGACAACAACACAACCAAAAAAAGAAAAGAAAAAAAAAGCAAAAAACACCTCCAACAGATTATTGAATGAACTTATGAACTTTTGAGGTCCAGGAGAGATGGACTCTAACTAAACCTGCAAATTAGAAAAACATGAGCATGGAGCATTTCCAGCCCTCACCTTACAGTCCTCAAAACATGACTGAATTCCTAGAGGTCTCCAGGAGGAAAACATGGTAAGGTTTTTTGTGGATGAAACGTTTTTCTTTCTAAAGAAAGTCTCATCAATGCAGATAACAATGCATATGTAGGAAGGTTGTGTTGTATTTTAACAATAGCTATCTGAATGTATCTGGCTGGGAAACATTAATACAGTGTAAGATGAGAGTAAACCAATCCTATAGTGCCAGAGCCTTTCCTGGTTTGGGAGCAGGATATAGTTAATTGGGAGTTTCTGTGAGGTTGTCTTGCTGGGCTTTTTTTATTCCTTCTCAATGATGAGGAGCTTCTGAAGGCACAGCAGATGGAGCTTGGCATGGGGAGTATATGAAGTGGGGATACAGCCACCTTTGGGTGCTGGGTGCTACCCTTGCCCACAGCAGTTCCTGGTACAAGCAGGGGGAAAGGCAAGAGGCATGCTGCTATTTGCCTACCTTTGTTTGCCCAACTGGGCAGCAGAGGATCAAGGGAGAATAGGAGAAACAGTCAAATTCTTGCCAGCAGTGCACAAAATTGAGAAGAGGAATAACAGATGGTAATTCCTTTGATGCAAGGAACGCATCTGCTACTGCTCCCCCTTATGAGCTCCTGGAGATACTGTGTGGAAAAGCTTCAGAAACAGGCTGTGAGAGGCAAATGTGAGTGTGGGTTGCATGGGAAAAGATGGAAGAGGGAGTAGCTCTACTTGGGAAGGGGACATTACAAGAAGAGAGCTGTCCTGCTCAGCTCTTGGTAAGTCCCAAAACAGGCTTGTGAAAAGCTGAAGCAACTCAGTTATATAGGACAACATGCAAAGCAGCTGCTCCCTGATGTCCCACATTGAAGACATGACTGAGAGTAGCTTGTGAAAACCTGGCTGCAAGGGAAGTCCCCACGAAGCTCATGAAGTAGCTGTGGTGGCAGGCTGCACAGTCCTGCAGAGCAGCTCACTCCTGCTACTGACATCATCTCTGATCACCTCTCACTCTTGCCTGCTTTGATGAGCACAGGTATCTTGATATTACATAACATTGATGCCTGACAACTGCCATTTATTATTCCTTTTAAAATTAATAAGTTCATGAATCTTTCTGCTTTTCAGGCTGTCTGAGAACACAGGCAGCTGCTATCATCACATTTGTCTATGTGTGGGATACGAATGGAACAATGTCTGCAAGTATGGGGACGTCAACTTCCCTTTAAGAAAGATGGTCATCTGGAGCATTCAGTACAACCATAGAAAAATAAATGTGGGCACCTGATTGCCTTCCTACTTCTTCCTGACTGACATGCTGTCAGCTGCAGATCACCCAAGGCTGTCACTGACAGACAACTGAAGAAATAGGAAACACCTTCCATAAGAAGACTCACCACCATGGAGAAGACAGCACAAGTGCCGGCTAAAAGGAGAAAATCAAATAACCCTCCCCTCCTCCTTACTTTTCTTTAAAAGCAATCCCTCTCCTTAATATTGTAAGAAAATGGCAGCGCTACATTTTAAGGGATTTGACAATATACTGATAGATGCAGAGGGGGAACTTGATTTGCAAGCTTGTCACAGATTCTCACTGCAAGAGAGAGAGTCACGTCAGAGTAGAAACATGTTTTGAAAGTGAATGAGCAGGATGAGGGAATTGTTTTGAATATTGGAATGGTCAGGGCAGTCAAGCCTCTTGAATGACTTCTGTGGCCCATAGCTGGCATCCTTGGACAGCAGTCCACAGAAAGCTGGAACAGACATGGAACATACACTTTAGGGTTATCCAAAGACAAGGGCAAGCAGAATATTTTTTTTCATTGTCTTTTACAAAAAGCAGTTGAGATGTGGTGTTAAGTAAATATAAAACAAGACTTAAACACCCACAGGCAAACATTTATTTATACACTTGTTTATAAATACTGATATTACAGGAGAATCATGACTTTGCCGTGATTGAGGGCTGAGTTACCAAGCATCATGGGCTGTGGTTGGTAGGATAATACAAATACAGTGAGGTGAGCCTTTTAATGGGCCATAGATCAAAAAGCCATCGAAGAACAGTATCTGAAACTACTGGGAAGGTGGTATCGTGGGGAGATTTGCTGGCGGCCTATGTTGACACCCAGCCAGAAGTCCCTGAGTAGTGCAGATTCCATTGCTCTGAAAACATCCAACATCTCATGAAAGCAGATTTCTCCAGGTGGAACCATCACATGTTGGCACTGAGGTGCTGCCCGTCACCCAACAGAGAGACAGATTGGGCAGAGCAACTTCATGTTCCTCCAGCACTGCCTGTGCCAGCTTGTGGCTGCAGTTCTCTTCCCAGAGAGCAGCAGGCACAACTTCCCAAGGATTTTTCCTGGGGAAGGCAGTGAGAACCTCAGAGACGAAGAGAAAACAATTCTTATCTCTATTCACTGTTCCTGTTTTTGCACATGTGGAATGTATTATGGAGATTGTTTATTCAAAGTGATTTGGTTATTGGACACGGGTGACAGTTGTTTTGAGTGATTAGACAATCACTCAAAGCTGTGGCTGGCTGTCTCAGACAGTCATGGGTTTTCTTTAGTGCAGTATAGTATAGTATCTCTTTAGTATAGTTATAATACAGTATTAATGTAATATAGTGTAGTTTTAATAAAGCAGTTGTTCAGCATTCTGAATCATGGAGTCAGAGCACATAATTCCCTACACTGGGGTCGCCCAGCATCGATACCAGCTCACTGTCCATGGTGAAGAGCCCGGATAATTCTCATGTGTGAGCCCTGTTTGTGCAGTTTTTCCCTGTGCAGCCTGGCCTTGCTTGGGGAACTGAGTAGGTTGAGCTTGACAGTATCACAGTGTTTCTCTTCCAACTGTGGTAGATGGGAACTAGAAAAACAGGGCGGTGGGGTGAAAGAGAAAGAGGGATGGAAGGAGGTCTTTGTATGACTATAAGAAAAAACCCAAAATCAGAGTATGGGAAATGTGTGAGGCTTCAGTGACTGGCTAAGAATTGCCAGTGGATCAGAGACAGAACCAAGGGTGAAGGGAATTGTCCTCAGAGATGGCAATCTGCCATCTGATCCTTGTCAGTAATGTCTGGGAATATGACCACACAGTGAAACAGGTCCTCCCTTCCTGTCCCTTCGGAAAACACACCAACAGTACCTTGCTGCCGCCATACTCATGGGAAATGGATGTCAGGAAAGGAGCTGCTAGGGATAACAAGCCAGCTGCCTGCTCCCCTGTGCAGCTCTCTCTTCAGTCTGGGTCTGTGTGTGCTCCAGATTCTGCTGTGTTGATAGAGGAGCTTAAACAAAAATATCCGAAGAAAACTTATGTGGATGACTAAGCACTAAAAAATGAAGACTTATTATAGCCAGCCTGATAGATGAAATTATGTTGAAAAATGAGATTATATACGGGAAAGCTGTTGGCAGCCTAAAGGGAAAAGAAACCTCACTATTAAGCAAAGTTTCTTTTCAATTATTGCTATTAATAAGCTGTAGTTGTAATGATTGGATACAATAAATGTAGGTAGAGGTTACATTAGCTGCTCTGAGACTCCTGATTTTCCTTCTAACCAGTGATCTGCTTAAAGAGTAAAGCAAAATGTATTACAGGTGCCCAAAATTTGCTGGTGGATTACTTCCCTGACCCTATTCAGTGCAGAGCATTGCAGCTGCCAGGCTGGTTCAGGGAGCTGGGAGAATGGGGATGCTGGGACACTGGGATCAGGCAGTGCCCGAGGCACAGCTCCCCAGACACCCTCCCACCTAAACTGACAGGCTGTCCCAATTCTGGATTAGTTTGAGCATGTCTAAACCTCTTCCTCTGACTGCAGTTAACCTCTACATGAATAAATGCTTCAATCTTTGGAGTGTGAGGTACTGATTGTCGGTGCAAATTTTAAAAAACCCTTCAAAGATAAAGGTCTCTGCAGTCTTTTGTTTCATTTTCTGCACATCACACAGATCTGATGTTTTCAGTGAATGCCTCTGAATTAATGGTGTTTATTCCTTGAGTTAGGAATGAGATCTGGAATAAATGAGTATGTCTCTAAACAACCCTTCATGCTGAATGTTGCAGACCTGCCAATATTTGTGGAAAATCACATTTACCTGCTCCACAAACTATTTCATCATCTTAACCACTAACACAGCTCCACGCTGACATGCAGGCACAGCAGAGCTGTGCAGTGCCCAGGGTCTTTGGTCTCTCAAATGGCCAGGGCAGGTTTCTGTGGTACATTCCAGATGTGTTCCTGCACTTCCCACTGCATCACTTGCACACATTTCTGAACAGCAGGGAGCAGCAGACAGGGGCAGCTCATGCCTACTGCAAGAATTATTTGCCATAGGCATGGATGTTCTACATTTCTGCTCTCTGTTCTTCCTCACAGGTTCATAGGTCAGTAGCTCCCAAGAAGCTTCAATTGGTTCCCTGGGAGTCAAAAAAAACCTGTTTTGGTCTTTTGAGTAGCTTTCTTTTTCTTAAATCCATCTTCAACACTATGTAGCACTCTGTTCTGCATATTCCTCTTCTTTTTGCCCTCTCTCCATTCCCCTTTATATTCTCTGCTTTCCTCAGGTTTCTCCTGCCACCCTACCACTGATACTATGAAGGCCTACAACAAAAGCTACACTACTTTACAAGATTTAATTTCATATTAATACTGCATAGAAGACAAGAAGTCCTGAAAAGCCATTAATAAAGTGAAATTTCACAGCATATCTATATATAAACTCTAATCTAAATAATACTGTCATTGCTGCTGGGTTCAGCTGCCATGTGCTGACAGAGCACTGATAAAAACACGTGATGTATCTCCATCCTTAAAAACACATATAAAAGAGCTACATACCAATGAGACCAATTTTTGTTCACTCTGTATAATGAAATGTGCCAAAGCCAGCATTGTGAACAAATCGATCCCATGTCTCAGCTTTTCTAGTTGCAGCATCAGAGGAGTTCTCAGACAGACCTCCCACTCCCAGCAGTTATTCTGCCATTCCTTGCAGCTGTCTTTAAAGCCTGGTCTTGAAAATTTTGCTCATGGAGACTCCACAAGTAGATCAGGGAACATACCTGTATCCTCTGCCTCCAGTTCATAACTGAAGGAAATGGTTTGCCTGAAAATCTGGAAGGCAAAGTATGTTGGGGAAAAAAAGAATTCTTATGTTTATTTTTGTTTCTTTCACTCTAGGGTGCTGAACAACTGGAAGCAAACAGAAAGGCAGGAAAAAAAAAAAAAAACCTTCAAAGAGATGTGGCATGTAAACCTCTGTCATTTCTGGGGTTGGGGTTTTTTTCATCCAAGAGGGCTAATGCTTCAGAGCAACAGCATTTAACTTGTTAGCCAGGAGTTACAGAAAGATCTGGCAGGACTGCCCAGCTAACAAAGCAGCAAGAGAAAAGCAGCACAGATGAATGCAGAGCAGTGCACACGGTGAAGTGACCTTAATTCTACGTTCTCAACAGCTTTTGTCACCAGGCATTCTCCTACGTCATTGCAGACAGCATTTGCAGGATGAAGCTTTCTATCCCCTGAGCAGCAAAAAGACCAGCAAGGGAATATAAACTGTCTTTTGGTACTCCATAAGGCTATGTTGTATCCAGTCTTCTGAGAGGCTCTGGCCACTGCAAAAATGAGATTTTCCAACTAGAAAGGATACAGATAAGGGGAGTCAGATTGTTTCCTATTTCTGACTAATCTCTGCTATAGAAGAAAGCAAAAAGATTTGTTTTCCTCATTTTGAAAAAAGAGATTAACTGAGGACATGATAGAGGTCTAGAAAAACATAACTGACATGGAGCAGGTAGCAAGGGAATGATTAGTCTTTATTTTTCATGAGACTAGAACCACGGGGCACTCAATGAAACCATCAAGCAGCAGGGCAAAGACAAATGAAAAAAAAATACTACTGGCACATGTAGTGCCAATTGTATTGCAGGACATACATAACATCCTTTTATAAAATCCTAATTTGTTTGGATGCCCAAAGTATAAATAAATTCTGAAAGCAACTAGATGCCTTCCTAGAGGAAAGGTCTGTTAAGGACAGTTAGACAACATTACGTAGATACAATTTCTAGATGAAAAAGTTTTTAAACTAAAACTTGCTGGAAATTGGAGAAGTATCATGGAAAAAAAATATGAATCCAAGATTGGTTTTATGACTTTTTCTTTACTACCAGTGTTGTAGTAGAAAGACAACAGATCAGATGGGGTATATGTATATAGTACAGCTGTTTGTCTTCTATTTCATCAGAATGACTATTTACAAAAGCTATATACAGTCAGAAATGGGAAATTATATTAGAGTAATTAGTACTGATTGTTTCTATGACAACATCAAACACACAAAAACAACACTACTTCTCCTGTAAAGAAAATCTGTGTATCTTGAATCATAAAGTTCAAAGTTTTGAAGTTGGAGGAGTGGAGACATGAGAACAATAGAAATTTATACAAGTGAGGGGAAAAATGGAGAACACAATGAAGTAGCCCTCCTGTGAGGTTGATATCTGATCTCCAGTAAAATTGTGAGCTTTTCTGTTGTTTCATGTGCATTGTTTTTATGTGCAGGATTAAATTTTGCAAGAAGTCCACAGGGCAAAATGATAACATTTTCATATCTGTAATTTTTCTCCCTCATCAGGGGTAGGAGGAAAAATTAGACTTTTTTTCCAAAAGCCAATTGAACTCAGAATTTGGTAGTCAAATCATATAAACTCAGGAAATGCAGAGAAATAAGAAGAAGAATAAAGAATGGAGCACTCATGTACAACCAGTTATTTTTCTTCACATTGTTTCTAAAGGTGATGCCAAGGAATTTAAGACAGGCTTAAATCAAAGTGTTGCCTTAAGCATCAGCATTTAATTTCCTTCCAGCTCACATCCCAGCCAGTGCCAAAGATAGATCAGGAATTTGATCAATGAGAGACCTGATTTCCATTTTGATAAGGAACTATAATTACTAGAACCATCTTGACAGGTAGGTCCTGTAAGAAATTAGTATTGCTGGAAGAGAAATTTCTTTCTTCAGCTACGATAATGAACTGGTTTTACTGGCTATAGAGGCACTGGTTACCTCAGTGCCTCTTTAACAGATTTTGAGAAAAGACTCCAAATTATACATGCCCAGGAAAGATGATAATGTTCATCTACAATCACAGGACAACTAGATTATTTCAACCTAAAAATTATTGCAGATTATTCAGGTACATACTAGAGATTCTTTATATCCCCACTGAGTCTTGCAACTTTATAATGTTGTTGTTTAAAGGTCACTATTTGTAATTTTTGGTATTACACATCTTACTGAAATTTAAATCACATTACCAGATATGAAGATCTAAGTAGTGTCTCAATACAATGCAACATCAAATTAATTGGCCCAGATGCAAAGGACAGTTTTGCTTCCATTTCATGTCTGTATATCTTTAAATCTTTTCAGAGTCTAAAACTTAGGCATAGGGGTAGATATTTTATTTGGGTTTCTTTCAGCATATTTCAACTGAAATGTTTCAGACATTTTTCTTGGGGAGATGCGTCATGTTGCATTGTTATCAGACATCACTTGTAACAGAAAAGCAAGAGGAATAGCTTGTATTTTCCAGCAGAAATTTCCATATGGGTCAGCCTTTTTGATCTTGTAATATTTTGCAGCACTGGAGAACAAACTCAGACAAATTATCATCAACACATGGAAGCTGGAGATAGATGACTGGAAGTTTTTTTGGCCCCATTTTTTCTCTTATTCAGCCCAAACTACTTTATTTTTAGATTATGCTACTTTGTACCCCTTCCATAAATACTCCACTCTTCCCTTTGATAGCAAGTTCATAATTAATTTATATTAACACATTTAAATCCAGAACAGGCACTCATATAATGATTTGCAGATTTTAATAGTTCTTTGCCATCTCCTGTCTCTTCCTCCATTGATGATCTACCCCACTATTTCTTACCAGAATTAATAAACTTTAATCCAATTGGTAAAGATAAGCTTCATGTGCAAAAGTTACAGTGCTGAGCCCAAACTTCCTTTTTCTTGTATCTTGTGCTAACAGCTCATGAGTCCTGTGTCCTTCAGATCCAGTGCTCTCAGCTCCTAAGCCAAATAAATGCTCTGTAGCCACCAATTTGATGTATTTCATTTGCCTGACCTAGAAAGCAGCTCCTGGCTCATCCATATCCTGCCTGCAGTTTCTGCACAGCCCAAGGGTGCTCCAGGCTGTGAACACAGGCTGGGTCCAGTTTTCTCATATCCTGCCTGCAGTTTCTGCACAGCCCAAGGGTGGTCCAGTTTTCCTGTCCAGGAGGGATGTGATAGAACAAGTTGCTCACAGAGCCTTCAGAGGAGTGTCTAAACACCAGATTTACTCTAAAAACTGATCAGGAAATTATAGAAAGCTAAGGCTTGCTAACAGCAAGGCCTGCAAGCCATTCCTCTCCTCAGCATTTTTCCACATTCCGCCCCTCCAGTCCTCAACCTCTGGGCAGACAGCTTCAGCTTTCTTCCACCCAGTTCCAGGCCAGATCTCCACCTTCTCACTCTCTCCAGGAACTGGACATCAAACAACTCCTTTTTTTAAAAAAACTACCTTCTTCTACCAGATGGCTTTCCTTGAGGATTTCCATGCCTTGCCAGGTAATGCAAGGCTTGTTACCTGCTCCTCAGATAGGAGACAAAGTTATTCAGATTACTTTAACTAGATCTTTGTTTATTTTCTCCATATTAAATATTAAAGCACCAGCCAAAGATCCAAGGTTCCAGTCAAAAGTAATTTATTACAACCCTTTCTGCTTTTGCAGGTATGTATTTTTCACCAAGCACCATCAAAGTGGTAATTAATGCCTTGCTACCTTTTTTTTGGCCCATCAGAGCAGCACAGTTACTACATGCTAGTTTCCAAACCCAGATGCATCACTTTGTCATACCTACTTTGATTTTTCCTGCTCACATGAAGAAGTCACTTTTGATAACTGGGTCAACAGGAGGACAACGTTTAATTACAGTTCAGAGTAGTCTTGATCGTGTGTTTCCTTCTTTTTGATGAAACCCAAATAAGATCAAAGACTACAGGTATGCTTTTCTGCCATATGGACCCTGCACTGAACAGCTGATTAGAAGTCTTTTTGGCATTAAACAGTTGGCTCCTTTCCGAATGCAAAAACAACTTTTGCAGAATCAAAATTTTCCACTAAGAAAACTTTCTTTTTACAATTAGAACAATTGAAATATTATCTTCATTGTACTCAATGAAGAATATACTGAAGTTCAAGTTGAACTTCTTCCAAGTTACCCAAAATGTTTCATTCTGAAGGACTTCTACAATTAACTGCAAATGCCACTTGCAGCGTCTTGTATGATAAAAATTAGAGTGTTGATCTCCATTCTTTCTTAATGTCTTGGCATCCATGACACAATTCAGTGCATTCTTTATTTAAAAAACATGAATGTTCCTTTGTGGGAGCCACAGAATTTTCACAGTGTTATGGAAAATGTGTCTGACCAGAAAATTCTGCTTTATAGTGAGCATCAGGTGATTCAAAAGCAACATCCAAGATGCAATGCACAGTGTTGGAAAAGTTTAATGTGACAAGTCACTCTAAAGTATTTTTAAAATTAAGAATTATTTTTCAGATATTACTTCGTACTGTGAAGTTATTAATATGATTATTGCACAGTGCAGCACTGTTCACTGGTTATAGAATCAAGTTCTGTTAGCAGTCACAACAAATTGACTCCAAGTGGGGCTGCACTACCTCATTTAAAACCACAATTTGGTCTATGTTACCATAGATTCAGGAGAAGTTAGAGCAAACTGTGTTTCCCTTGCTCAATGTCAAGCTGCTTTGTTTTCACACAAATTTTTAGCACTTCCAGAAAAAAATCTTGTAGGGAAAACACTTCATATTTGTATTTTTAAAAGTGCCTAAAACTTGTATAAAGATCTGATGTATATTTAATATGAATATTTTTCTCTGAGAAGAAAATGCAAAATGAGATATTTCTTTCAAAATCAGGATTTTTCCTGGTTACTTATTTAACTCTTTGTTCTGCTGGCCAATTACAAATTGTTTTGGCAGCATCACGCAGTCAAGTATTTGTAAGTTTATACTGCATCACAGTGCAAGGAGTTTTTTTGTGCAAGTACCCAAATTAAGCACTTGCACATTCAGGAAGTACTTACCATGGTAATTCTTAATCCATAAGTACCAAGAGATTTTACATCATGGAATTTTCTTCTGTTAAAGGGTCAGATTCTGTCCCTGCCTACAAACCACTGAGGTATGTGTGATACAAAGATTGCCCCTGCTGAGCTTCTGTGACTGGTGCACTGAAAAATAAAAGCAGATAAATTTGATTATCAAGGTGATGAGATGTTTGTCTGATCCCTGGACAGGTGAGCTTTTGCCCTTGACTTTAGGAACAGGCTACCCAAGACAGTGGCTGGATCACCAGCCCTGGAGATATTTAAAAGTCATACAGATGTGACACCTGGGGACACGGTTTTGTGGTGGGCTGGCAGTGCCAGGTTAATCATTGGAGTCCATGATCTTACAGGTCTTTTCCAACCTAAATGATGCCATGATTCTGTGACTTCAGGTCTCTGATGTACAAACTACGCCCCACTCTGTGCCCAGCACAATTTTAAATGTCTCGCTTGTGGCATCCCTCGATTTCTGCTTCACCAAGGTAAGACCACGCTAGCTGAGAGAAGACAAACATTTTTCCTGAAGTATCCATCATAACCTCATCCTCTCCAACGACGACTTTCATCATCACTTCAACTGTGATATCTTGTAAAGTGTCTTCTGCTGCTACATAGTTTTATGCGACAGGAAAAGAGTCTCACATGCATCGCTGGTAACATCAGCAATGGCTGTCCTGGGGCCTGACACCTTCCCTGTGCACTCCACTGACAAAATGAATGAATTTACAGCATAGGCATTTGCAGACGTCTCCCTGGAAAATTAGGAAAAGGGAGCCAGCCATGTGACAAACCCATCAGAGAAGCTCCCCCAGTCCCAGGCTGTCCATCATCCCTTCCAGAAGGAAGCAGTGCCACTCCAGAAGATTGTTTTCGGCTTTGTTGGGCTGGCGTCAGAAGCTCCCCGCCCTTCTGAGTTTAAGTGTTGCAGAAGCAAAGCCCAAACATTTGACAATTTATAAAAACAAGGTTACTTTGTTTTCCATCCTAATTTTTCATTGCCTCAGCTGCTCTGCTGGCAGGCAATTTCATGAAGATACGGTCTGATAAACTGACTTTGAACACTGAATCAATTGTGTGATTTAAAGTAAGAGCCCAAACTCAGCCAGCAAGTCATAAAGCAAAAAATTCATTAGAAAGGGAGCTGCACTAAGCCACTCTAATAAGGGGCATCCTAATAGTTTTATGTTCAAAGCAGCCTTTAATGATAAATAATACTGTGTTTGAGAAGTAAAGAGACTGAAATAATTGTTTATGAAATTGGAATATATGGTTAATTTAGAAGAAAAGAAAGATTCACAGACATGCTGATTTTTAATTCCTTTTCCACAGAGCTGCCTGATACACAGGCCATGAAAGACTGGTTGTTATTAAGTGAGATCATTCATGGCATTTCTTTTCCACTTTCTAGCCACAGAAAAGGCAGTAAGGAAAATTAGACTGACAAATCTTCCCCTAGATGGAAAGAAAAAGCAGAGCAAAAGAAAATCCATCTGTTCTCACTTGGGGAATTTCATGTTATCCCATAAAAGGCCAAGTTCATGCAGCATGCATATCAAAAATTCTAAAACCCTGGGTGTTATAAAATCACCAGGACAACTGCCAAATGCCAGTTTCAAGGCATCTGTAAGAGGCTAAGACAAAATTCAGGGCACTTTGGGATTCCAGTGCATGGTAAGCTGCACTAGAATAAATGGCACAACAGATTAATATTTCATGTCTCTCAAATGAAGGCATCTTTTTTAATAGGGGAGAGACGCAGCAGAAGGGAAGGGCTGATCAGCTGAGCCTCACTGCTGGCAATGGGATGGTTTAGTGCCCTCTGACCAGTGTGTGCCCCCCACAACATTCCTGCCCTGGCTAGGCCACCACATGAAGACCAGGAGACTCAGCCCTATCCAACCTGACCTTGAATGTTTCCAAGGATGGGGCATTCACCTACCACCTCTTTGGGGAGCCTATGCAAGTGTCTCACCACCCTTATCTTTTCTTTTTATCTTATCTGAATCTACCCTTTCCTATTTTAAGACCATTGCCCCTTGTCCTGTCACAACAAGCTCTGCTAAAAAGCCTGTCCCCTCCATGCCTGGTTGCAAGGCACAGCAGAGAGATGGCAGGTGTCCCTCCATCCTTCAGACCACTTCTCATTACCACTCCCCAAATCCAAGTCCCCAGACCTCTAGGCTTTGGAAAAAACAGCCAGTGCCAGAGAAATGATGATCAATTCTTTCATGCCAGTGTTATAGTACTGACCAAGACAACCTTCTCTCCGCTGACAGGGGTGAAGCCCCTGGCTGGGAGCAGAGGCACACTGCAAACTTTGGGTTTCTAGCAGTGAGACAATGGCAACAGGCCCTTAAAGAACAGACAGATGTTGTTGTAGTGCTGAATGCAGTCTCCACACTGTCATCTAGTGGATTTAGTGGTGATAGCCAGAGCTCAGTTTAATACTACACTGTAATTTCACTGAACGTAACTGCAGCTTAATTTTTTTTTTCTGTACACTTTCTGCCTTTTCTCATCGAGTTCTCCTGGGATTTCTCTTTTCTGAATCCTCCTTTTACAATGATTTTATTCTCATAATTTTAAACCTTTAATACAACAATGCCTTTTTCTTTGGGTTACTGCAATTCCCAGGCAGGCTATTTCCCCACTGCAGTGACTGAAGAGTGTATTTCCCTTTCCTTTAGGAGACTCTATCTTTTCCTTAAATTAGGGTAGAAATAAGTTTCTTGTGTGGTCAGGGCAGCATAAATGCCCTTAGAGATTTATTATGAGTGATGTAAGTGCCCTCTGATACCCCTCCAGGCTTCAAAGACAGCTCTACAGGCTGAACACACTGGGAGTCTGTGGGTAAACAGTGCCTCTGCCTCTCCAGGCTCCAGCCCCACAGCTTGCAGGCTCCTGCTATGAAAAACTGCCAGATAAATTCAAGTACTACAAACACAAGGAAAACAAAATTATGCCAGTTATGTTTGCCTAAACCTAACAATTATGGAACTATGATAAACCTAGCAGTGTGTGGGTATGATAAATATTAGCAAAGTGGAGTATGACAAGCACCCCAAAATCCTGAGCTCTCCCAGCTCAAGAGGGTCTGCAAGATGCAGCTGTTGGGTGCAAGCTCATGAGGGGTGTCCCACCTCATGTGTCAAGGTGGTGTGGAGGTGTTTGTCTTTGTAGCTGTGGATTCCCAGACAGTGGGACTCTCAATGCTAATCCTATTTTGCTAAGCCTACCTATTGATATTTGATTTTTCCTTTCATCCTCTAGGTTGTAGTGACCTGTAACCTTCTGTACTTGCTCATTTATGGAGCTAGATTGCTCCTCATTCCTGGGGAGTCAGCTCTGAGCCTGTCCCAGAGGCAGCCCAACATTCCATCCACATCCCACAGCTGCCTTCCTGAGGAGTCAGCTCCCCAGGGTCACCCAGAGACAACTGACCTCTTCTCTCTAGCTCTGCAGCTGGTTCAAGCACTGGGATTTTGCAACATCAACCCTATGGTCTTACCAGATGTTAAATCAGCAATTAGCTAAATATATTATCTCCGTGTCAGCAATTCTCTCACTGTTTTTCAGGTATAGTAAGTCTGTGATTTGGCCAGTTTCTGTCCTACAGAAGAAATGCTAAATATGTTTGTGCTGCTTTGGCAATTTTGTCACTGGCCCATCTCAGCTCAGTGACCCCCTTTCTGTGACCCTCCACTGCCTGCAGCTTCTCTTACAAAAACTGAAAGCAGGGAAAAGGATTTGTCAGAAATTGTAAACAAAGAGTATGAGGCCACTGATGTGCAGCAGAAAGGAGAAATGCAACTTTAAACATTCAGTATAACAGTTTACAAACCACGCTCCAGAACAGCTTTTCTTCTCTGCATCTGTGCTTCTGCATTCAAAGGCTCTATCAAAACCCTACTGGATGAGTGCAGAGGCTATTTTTAATAACAAATTTCAGTTTAATAATTATTTTAATGAGCCTCTGGGAAAAAAAAAAGGAGAGTTATCTTCCACAGGCCACAGTATTGATCTATCAGGGAAAGAAAGCCATTGCCACATTCATGGCTGATTCCTAAATAAAAGCTGGGGGTGCCGGAATCAGTCAACTCCTCTAGAGAAACCTGGATTGGCTCCTTCATCAATAAATTTTCAAGAATTGAGATTGACTCAGATGATGATAAGCAAATGAAACAGGACATGACACAAAAAGGACAAAGAATTAGGAGCTAACAACTGCTGGAAATCAAGTCTGTGTTAGACCTTGCTAACAGGTGGCCACTCTCTGGGAGATGACAGCTAATCCACCCTGTCACCAAGCTTTAAACAGAAACCTGTCCCTGTTGACAAGGCCACTGGAGTAACAGAAGCCAGGACAGGAGAACAGTTATTTCAGAACAGAATTCCCCTTCTGTATCTTATCATGAATACATAGACTAAGTCTCCCAAGTAAGGCAAGTAGATATACTTATTTTGGTACTGGTGCTTAAGCTCATTTTTTGGGGGAAGCAATGTGACACCCTGTTCTGCATTCACCACTGAGAGCTCTTCAAATAGGTTTGAGTTGTTTTACCCCCACTCCAGGCAGAGCATCCTGCTACAGGATGAGACTTGCCTCAGGGAATTTTTAAGTCAATTAATTTCCAATTATTAAAAACATTTGAGTAGTGATTTGGATTTTTCTTTTGAAAAAAAATAAATAAATATTTATGCACAGGTAACCCTTTTCCTTCCCCCATTCCAGGCCCAGCTTCTCTCCATCACCCCAGGCACCTCTCCTCCTGCAGGGTGCAACACACTCAGTTCTTTCATTGAGGCAATGGACAGAGCAGGGCTACGAAAAGACAACAGGGATTTCTGCTGGCATCCCAGGAAGACCTCTGACCAGCTCCACACAAAAAACAGCATTTGCAGGTATAGATAGCATCCATGTCTAGCTCTCATTAACTATGCATTTGACCCTTCTCCTGTTCCCAGCACACAGAACAATGGAGTGAGTGAGGTTCTCATCAAAACACTGCGGAACAGCTCTCTGCAGTTTCTTATCTCCCTTGCCACAAAGCCTCCCAGGAGTACAGAACAGCTGAAAGCCCCTTGCACTAACCCAGAAGAGTGCCTCCCTCCCAGGCAGCAGTGGGGCTTCTCATCTTACTGCACTTTCTAACCCCTGAGAGACTTTATGCTGTGTGTGGAAACTTATCATCATAGCACTAAATGAGTACAAGTCCACAAAACTAGTGAAGTTCACAGAGCCATTAAACCCTAAGAACTTACAGTGTGTATTGAATAGTCACCTCCAAATATTAAACATGTCAATTTCATCCTGTGCTCTCATTCCCACACTCTTTCTATAAAAACTTTATTTTTGTCATAATGTTAAAATTTAAGGTTTAGGGACTCATGCATCTTGTCTGTAGCTGTTTACGGTCTTATCAGGGGAGAAATTTGCACTGGAGGTACTTGCACATGAACAGGTTCAACCATAGTTAGCCGCATGAGATGAAGAGCAGAAATGCCGAGAAGCAGCATCAGGCTTCCCTATGAAAAGCTTTTCCTGTTGGCTCCTGTGACTGCCCATTTATCTTGTAGTTGCTGGAGATGCCCACAGGTGAAACAGGCATTGTTAGAGACAGTTGTATCTGCTCTGTATCTGTCTGTCAAGCCAGCATGACCAGGATAAGGTCTGGTGTTTACATGTGACATTTGTGCACATATCCACAGTGCTCATCCTGTGGAGCAGATGGTCTCCAGGCTTTTCTCTGTACGTACTCCTTGCAGCCCTACCACTGCTCCTTACAGATGTTTTCCTTCCAGCAGCTGTCTGAATGGATAGTGGCCAACTTATGAGCTACAGCAATTTACCAGAGATTCCAATATCAGCAAAAAGTCTATCCCAAAGATCCCAGCCATACCAAATCAGAGCAGGCACAAGTCACAATGTCACTCTGTCACAATGTAAATATTGTCCCAGAGCCAAGATGCACTTCTTGTATAAGGGAGGAAGGAGACACAGCTGCATCCACTGGGACTCAAAACTGGCATTCTTGCTTATTGGATGCACAAGATCAGTGAGACGACTTCTCCAAATATTTAGAACATAAACATCATGGGTCAATGGATCAAATAATTTCCTATTGAAAAGCATTCACTCCAGCATTTATGTCAGCTTCATGTTATCACTGTGCAGAACAAAACTCAGATTAAATTCCTGACAGGAACTCTGTTTTGTTTGTACTGGGTACACTTAAGGCTGCAATAAATCTTCCTTCATGCAGGCAGTATAATACAGGTAACTAAACTCTCAAGAAAATAAAAAACCTTTTCAGAGTTGACAACAATACCACAAAATCCTCCAGTGGCAACATTCCCCACAGACGAATAGTTTGGCATCCAGAGAGAGAAACAAACTAATAAACTTGCAACTACTTCCATTTAACAAGGAAGATCCATCATTTATTTTAAAGCTGCATTTCATCTGCAGGAGTATGTTCAGTTCCTATTTAACTAGCTGCAGTAAACACAACTTCATATTTTTAGGAAAAAAAAGACAAGGGGTAGTCCTCAAAAGTTTATTTCAAGTATAAAAACTGTTCAGTAAAGTATCTACAGGTTTTTTGTTCAGCATAAAGGTTTAATAAGATAGAAAGAATCAAGTACCAAATCTCTGTAAAAATACGATTTGATTTGAAATTTTGAGTAACAGTGAAAAGGCACTTAAACAAAAGATAGCCAATGACAAATACAACTGTTATGTCACAGTGAATGTGTAAGCAAACATAATCTAACACTTTATAAACAAAGAAATTAATCACAGTCTAGCTGAACTCAGCAACATAATCCAGACAAGAGTGAATTGGAACTCCCTGCACTTCAACAATAGAAGTGGCAAAGAAAGAGAACAAGAAAAGCAAGAGAAGTCTCCAGTAAATTAACAGTCTGCAGCACTGTGTTCAAACTATGAACTCAAAGTTCCGTTCATACGAGCTCCACAAAAAGAAATTCAACAAAACTGGGTAGCAGCATGAATACTTCATAAATGCCCCTGATCTGTGCTTGCATTGAGGGGTTTATATTTCTATTCCCAGTTTAGAAAAAAAAAATTTCTACAGAAACAGAAGCAAAACCATCAGACTACCCTAAGTGGGAAACAGAAGTGTAATGCCAGGGAATCCACTGCAGTCCCTTTGCAGCAGAAATATTTTTCCACTGCCAGCAATGGAAAGTATAATAAGTAGAAGTGTTTGAGAATCAGGAAAGAAAACAGGCTATGCCAGTTTAAATGAGTTTGTTATTTTTTGGTCAAGATTCAAGGAGCTATTCTGTCTTAAAAAAAAAAAAACGCCAAAAGAAACAATACGTTTAAAACAGCATTTACAGCACCAAAGAATATATGGACAATAAATACAGAATAAGATGGTAATTATTCACAAATACGAGGAAATGGTGAAGGAAATTTTCAACACCCACCAGAAAACTGTGGGCTTTTACAATTATTCAGCAACATGAAGTAAACAGAAAAAAAATTATTTTAGTGTTGGCATTTTTTTCTTAGTGATAGTGAGACCTTTGATACAGGAGTCCTATCAAGATTTTTGCATCTTTTTTTCCAGATACATTTTCCTGTAGGTCTGAAACATCTCTTTTGAGTCTTTGACAGGAATGTGAAGAGTCTCTCCATGTCCTTCCAGGATCTGTATAGCTGTATCAAGGGGAATACTGTCCTCAGCTGCAAGACAGACAAGCACATTAAAGCAAGAGTCTCAAAGGACTCCACTCCTTATACACATGGTACCTAAGACCTTCCAGTGTCAAAAAGGATGCCACAAACTTCCTTCCTAAAGCACCAGGCACTTCAGATTTAAAACAATCTCCAATGCATCTTTAAGCACAAAATGGCTATTTGGGTGTCTTCACAGGAGTGATTTCTGGAGAGTATTAAGAAAGGTATGACAGGAAACATGCATTTGTGAAAGCAAGAGAAGAAGCGAGAGGAAGGGCCAAAATGATGGCAGATACCAAAGCCCAAGGACACAGGCAACAGCAACAAAAGATGCGAAGGTTGCAAACTATGTTACTTGCAACACCACAACACAAGTACCACATGCAAGCCCTCTGTTCTAAAGTGAAGAAGCAGACAGCAACAAGGCTACAAAATGCATTCTGTTTCCTGTTAGACCACAAGAAAAACAAAATGAGAGCTAGAGAGGTACCTAAAGCAAAGAAACAAGGACAGCAGGGAGCAACCTCACCCAAGATTTACAAAGGATGGAACAAACAAGATCCTGAGATGAAAGTTGCCACTGTTGTGACAGTTGATTCCTAGAAGGTATAAAAGACCATCCAAAAAGCAATTTGCCATTCAAGAGAAATGAGGAAGATGTAAGAGTGGCCCCACTTTTCCTCTGGGTGTCATACAGATTATGTTGTCCAAACTACTGGGACACACAAGTCCTGGAACTTGTGAGCACAGGTGGTATGTGTGGACAGCAACAATGTACTGTGAAAGCCAGATTTATTTTAAAAATCGCTTTCTGGTTTTGCACTAGATTCTGCTACATGACCTTCTATATTTTAAACCATGAAAGAGTCTTTATATACAATTGAAAACTGTATTTAAATGTTACTAGTGCTACATCCAAGTTAATGGCACAGGAAAATTTCAACATTTCCAACAACATATTCATAAAGCAATAAAAAGCTATACAAATCTTTGAGACTTGTAAGTCTATTCTATGGTATCCATTTAATCAGGAGAATGAGTAAATAATAATTTTAAATGCTTTATTAAGGTTTACTACTGTAAAAGAACATTTAAAACCAAAGAGGATTTAACTTGTATTTCAAATGGGACATTCAGAAGTCACTTCACCTGTAGAAATCTCTTCCAGTTTCTTTTGCTTCACTGGTTCACATTTTAACCAATCTTCTTTTTTACTCTTGACACCTAAAAATAAATTTTCAAAAAATGTTTCTGAGGTTCCTTTATCACAAGTTTTGTCCTCTATTCAGCATTAAATTCTAATACATATATTAGTACACGCAAAAGGAAATTTCCTTTGGGTATGAAAATTACTCCAAGCGCTGATATATACAGCTTAAGAAAAATAAAATACAACATTTGACATAAATATACTTCAGAATGCACCATGTAAAATGTTGAAAAAGGGGCTAGGGAAGAAGAGAAGAAAAAATGGATGTTTAAAGCAAAGATGGCAAAGATTACGGGGACTATGGGCAGGATATGTCTGGCCTAAGTCCACTCTATTCCTCAATGTCACAAAGATCTCTCCCACCTCTGCCCAGCCAGACTGATGCACAAGCAGGTGAACAGTGAATACAGACCAGATCACCTTTGATCAGATCACCCTCACTACGCCAAGGGAATCTACTTTCTACAACCAAGCCAAGCTAACTTCTACAAGTACTTTAGAAAGCCTTCTCCCAAAGTTACTTGAAACTGCCATGCTCTAAAGTATTCTAATTTCATTCTCTAAGACTTACAGAAAATTGAAGGAAAACTCCCATGTTCTTTTTCAGCTGAAGACACAGCTGTGGTCTGTCAGAGAGCAAGTTAGGATATCTCAGCTTTCAGGCTCCACATGTTTTCACTGTCTGTAGCTTTGTGCAACATGAATTTAAAAACGAATACATAGTTTTTACTTACAACTGAATATTTAAGAGAACATCATACCTTCTACAACGACTTTATCTCTTTCTGGAGAATTCTTTGCAGCTAAGCTTTCTTCACCAGGGGCTGGATTTCTGAACAGTATCTCTGGACACAGCTTGAACTCAAGGACTTCCTGTTTGCATGATTTCTCAACTGTTGAGACAGACACATCTTTTTTTGAGTTGCTGCTTTGTGACACTTTGGTGGTTCTATGCCAGACGGGTCTGACAGGTGATGTCTCCAATTTTGTCAGAGAGATGCGCTCCTGTGCTGTACGTTTAAATGCCACTCTGTTCAAATAGTGTTTTTTGGGTTCCTTTTGAAGATGCAACTTTAGTCTGTTATTTCTTCTGTTTAGGTATAGAAGATTTTTATCAGGAAACATTTTCTCAGAGCACTTGTCTTTGTTTTGACCATCGAGATGTCTTTCTTTGCTAGAAAAGAAGTTTCTAGACATGCTAGAAGATCGAGCCCTTTTTCTCTGCAGTTTAAGCACAGAGCAATCCGCTAAGGAACTCCTTGGCTTCCAACCATTTTCTCCATTCAGTTTTTTAGCTTTGTCAGCATTTAGCAAACAATTGTGTACAAGCTGCTTAGAACTCTTTCCTTTGGATTGTTTCAGTCCTTCTTCTTCCAGCTTTGCTTTCTTAAATTCTCTCTTCCCAACCATATTTTCCTTCATCTTCCGTTTGTGTGGCTGCTCTTGCAAAGGATGAACTTTCAGAGATTTATGCTGAGAATATTTTGTGTGTCTTAATTTGAAGTCTACAGTGCTACTATCTGAGAATTTTACAGCATCAGCTCGGTAACTACTCAATTTTTTATGCTTCATTTCTGCTGCCAATTTTGCTTGCTCTTTGACACTAATTCCTACATCTTGCCTAAGCACTTCCTTTTGTTCCCTGCAGCTTTGTTCTTCAGTGGAGTTCCCTTCACAATTTTTTTTTTTTTGTCCTTGACTGACTTCAGATTGCTTAATTTCAACAGTTTCTGACTTCACAGTTTGATGAATGTCTGGTTTGGATTTCATGGTCAGACCTGGTTTGGTTGTATCGTTTGAAAGGGACCCAGTTTTGAAAACTCTCTCCTTCTTTATAGGCAACTTCGCCATGTTGTCTGCATATGTATGATCAGTTTTTTCTGGTAACTCTTCAGAGGCTGTCTGGTGCTCTTTTTTGAAAGAATTCAATTCTTTACTTGACACTTGGGTTCCTTTGTCAATTTGCAGATGTTCCTTCAAACTGCTGCTTTTGCATTTATCAGCATCCTGGCTTTCAAAAGAATTAACTGGTCCAATTTTTTCCTGCTTTGTTGTAGGCAGTTTGTATTCATTATCCACCTTCGGCCTAGGTTTCTTGTTCATTTCAGAAGTGTATTTGCAAATACCTTTATTTTTGCTAATATTTTCTGGGATTTTTTCAGAAATTGTCAGGTCTCCTCCCACTACACAGTTTTCCTTTTTCAAGGCATCAGATTGACTGTTGTTTTCTTCTGTCTCTGCAGAGTCAGTATTTTCAGCTTTTGAAAGTTGACAATCATTTTTCTCTGAACCAGATGTTTCTAATTGAGAGGGACAATGTGGTGTTTTATATGCTACAGATACACCACCTGTTAAAGAGCGATCTTCACTTTTTTCACTGGGGTTAGAAGTTTCTTGTGGGGTTTTTTCCTTCTCACATAGATCCTGACTAGGCTGGACACTGCTTTCAAAGTTGTCCTTGTCAGCTGGAGCCTTTTCTGATTGTTGCCTCACTTCTCTCTTGCTGTCACTAGAGGGACACTGGTTGTGCGCAGGAGACAGTTCTTGAACCTGATCAGATCTTAACACTGCAATTTTAGTCTGATTTACTGGGTCCTTCAAATGAGAATTCTTGTCACAAATTTTAACCTCTTTTTGAGACTGATTCTCTGTCCCTTCAGCCACTGAATGATTTTGTGCTGCTTCTTTTGTTAGCACATCAGCACCTTCAATGCCATATGGAAACTCTTTCACTAGAGCAAGCAGCTGATCTTTTAGATATTTACTAGGTTTTGCTCCAAGAAAGTTCACCTCCTTTTCCATGCTATTTTTACTGGGCATGGAATTTTGTTTACTGCGGTCTCCTGGAACAGCGGGTGCATTTGTTTTAGCAGTTATGCTGACAGAGGAATCCAGTGAATTTTGAGCTAACTTTTGTTTTATATTAGCAGGACTTTCCAAGGAATTTTCAGGATGCTTGGAAGATGCCTTGAATGACGTGTTCTGCTCAGAGGCAGAAACTGCTTTAGGAGGATTGCCACTGCTTTCCTTCTCCAAATGACTTGATGATTCTTCCAACATCTTTAGCAGCAAGCTCTCTCTTTGGGCAGTGTTATTGCTCAGCTCAGTTTTATTCAAGTCCGGATGTTGTTCCTTTTGCCTTGTACCAGATGCATTTCCTTCTGATTCCAGTGTCTCATAGACTGATTTGAACATGCCTGCTATTTGTGGGTTATAAAATTTATCACCTTCAACAAGAGAGCAAACACTAGAAATACAAAGCATGTCACTTTCCAGCACAGCTGTAGATGTATCTCCTGCCTCTAACACAGCTTGCTTGTCTTCATGGTCTCTTGTACCTACTTGAGAGATCTGACTACAAAAATTTGTGCCTGATTCAGGAAGAGGAGCCTTGTTTTGTAATCCAAGCTGCAGATTTCCTCTTGCATCTTGTGCAGATTGACTAACTTTCCTTTGGTTTTCATCACCTACTCTGATCTGTTGCAAATCTGAATCCACTTTTTGTTCCAGAACACAATCACTGGGTGATGACCAAGCATTTTCTATTGTTCCTTTGGCAGTACTGGCCACATTTAAACCATTTTCCCCCTCTTCTTGCAAGCTACATGTGCTCCCCGAGTTGATCGCTGGATAGGTTTTACCTTCAGGTGTTGGGATCTTGCCTGCCTGCTCACTTAGTGTTCTTTGTTCACAAAGCACTAAAGGAGAGACAACTGCAACTTGAGGTTCAAAATTTTTTATCAAATTGGAAGTCAGTGTATCCAGTTTTTGTCCCACAGAGGTAGTTGTTACAGGCAAAACAGCCTCATCCATGCTATCCAGCACATTATTTTTTTCTCCCTTCTTTGTTTTTTGGTCGGAAGGTGAAACCTGATTTGCTGTGGGGCTTTCATTTGACTGTTTATTTTCCACACTTACAGATTCTGGTGGATACTTCCCCCACAAACGCAAGCATGCAACCAGCTCTTCCATAGAGTAATTACAATTGCTCTGGCTACAGGATGCATTTTCAGTAAATGGTGGTTTTTTCTGAGCTACCTCAGTCTGCAATTGAGCATCACCAGATGCAGTTGTTTCTGATGCAGGAGAGTTTGTGTGAGCCACAGATGCCCGCTCACCTTTCAGACTTTCTACATTCTTCTCACTAGTGTCTTTTAGCAAGCTTCCACATGAGACAGATGTATCAAGCAGCGGTTTTTCACTACACAGGAGATTTGTCAGTATTTTATCAGCAGTAGCACCAGCTGTCTTCTCTTTCAGCACATTTGTGCTGCTCAATACAAACTGAAGAAATGATGAATTCTCAGGGCCAATTTGCAGAGTCTTTGAGGCACTCCTGACAGAGCTCCCTACTTGAGTAAAACACGAAGCATTGTTTGAGGAAGTCACAGTTCCTTGAGAAGAGGCCAAGGCATGCACATCCCCTTGTTCCAAGATGCTCTCAGGATTATTAAATTGAGCTGGGACTTTGCTCTGAGAGGGAACAGCAGTGAAGCTGGATGAAAGACTTCCCTGCTTCACCGGAGGGTTACTTTGAGTCACCTCCAATCTTCTGTTATCAGCACTGGCTAGGTTTTTGTCATTTCTTTCTTCATGTGAAACCATGAGTGTGGGCCTCTCTGTCCTCACTGCTTCAGATGCGGGAGGCTGTACATTCTGTTTGGGCACACATGGAAGACAATTAGAAGAAGAACATGGATAACTAGGAGGAAGAGAATGACTATTTTTTTCATGATAGATTTTTTTTTTATAATTATGAACCGTTTCAAGCAGGACAACCCTTTTTTTAAGACATTTCAGCTTTTCAGCTTCCCAAGCTAGTCTCTCCTTTGTAATTCCTACTCCATGCGTTGCTGCTGGTGAAGAAATCTGAGCATTAACAGGCCCATTCATCAAACTACTAGTCTGGCTCTCTGGAACTGAAGCAGGATCACTCAGTGGCTTTGAAGAAAGAGCTTCTATTTCTTTCACAACATCAAGCAGTTCTTTGGGAATGCCAGGGGATGACACAGTACTTTCACTAAAAGACCGACTGGCTGTCACACTTCCACTTGGATTACAGACATTCCTGATGGATTGACTAACTTCTCCACATTGCTGCTTCTGACAGTGTTGCTGAATACTGTTAAATCCAGGAGCATTTTTTGGATCCAGTGGGCACCTCTGCTGGTTTATGTTGTATCCATTAGGTACATTTTGCATTTCCTGTGGTACACCCATTGAAGATTGTGCTGCAGGCCTTGAAACACAGTTGGCAGGCAACAAAGAAGGTGCAGAACATCCTCTAGGAGCTTCTGATGCCATCTGACTCTGCTGAAATTGTGGCAGCTGTACATTCATCCCAGTATTTTGATTCACTGAATACAAAACTTTACACTGATTATTGGAATTAAATATCTGAGGTTGGACATGTTGCCCGGAAGTACCAAGAGGAAAAGAATTATTCTGGGGATGAATGCCACCTTGATGTAGTGTTGCAAGTCTCAGGGAATTATGCTGCAGCATTTCCGGCTGCACGGTGTAAGCACTGGTATTGCTGTACTGTGGCTCCCCAAGCACATTCCTAACATTATTCCCTGTGTTCACTTGAGAGGACAGGGGGGGTACATTTCTGCAGGGATAACTGTAGGGATTAGAGACTGGCCAAGAAGTTGGAGTCATCTCTGGCCGCAAAGGGGAATTCTGAATGGGAGGTTTTAGAGCTGTTACGTACATCTGTTGATTCCTTTTGACTGAGTATTTTGACATAAAAAAATTATTACCAGTTACAGATGCTCCTGGTGAGGTTTGATCTGAAGTTTTGAATCCTTCAGCATTTACAGCAGGGAAGGCAACATTGATAGTTGGCATATACACGATTTGGTTATTTTCAGCATGAGTGCATGCATTTTTAGAGGAGTTGGCATTTGTCTGAGGAAAGACATGTCCATTAGGAAGTAGCTGAGTGAAACATGCTCCTTCACTTTGCAGGTTTGTGTTTGCATCAGCATTCTGGACTGGCCTTACATTCCAGTCCATCTTTTCTTGTTTTCTTTTTCTTCAGGCAAAACCAAAATGCTAAAAAAAAATTTTACAAAAATTACAACCTTTTGATCAAGACCTATTTCACTTACTAAGAAGTGATTTAGAATGCATCATGAACAGAACTGTTGAACCTAAATTGCTGGTAGGAGAGCAACCCCACTAGCACAACCTGTGGACATCAATGCTGACAATGTCAAGTTGCACAATGTCAAGTTGTGTTTCCCAGAACACAGTAAAGTATAAAAAGAGAAACAACTAACAATTCTACTATCTAATGACTAACAAAACCTTCACATTATTCTGCTAATTCTATTAACAATAGATTGCTATATTTGCCTTCTTCATCCAAAAACAATGGGAAAAAACTCCAAGGCACGTGTATAACACAACACAATAAACAATACTTAAGAGCTGAACACAAGAAACACCTACAGAATAAAATACAAGCCAGGGTTTTCAGACAGTAAGACTCAATTTCAATCACACCTTTAAATACAACAAAATAAATGGAAAAAAATTAATTTGAGTTTAATAAAATTTAGTAAAATTAATTTGGGTTTAGTAAAAATCTCTCATAATAATGTGGCCCACTAGTTTAATTTTGAGAAATATGACTGTGCCTCTAGTGAGCTAGAAGCAGAGAGCCCCTAATTCTGTTGGCAGCATTAACTTACTCAGCTGGGAGAAGGCACAAAGCACGGGGATGGCAGCAACACTTCTGCAGTACTTACACCTTCGGAAGCTGAAAAAGGCACATATCTCTATGTCTTCATGCACTATATTATAGCATGCACACAGATTCCCAACTGTAGGATATGGGGCTATAATTACCAGAGTGGTTAAGGCTCATGCTCACCAGAAGGCCCTGCGTGAGAGGCACAGCTGCAGGCCGGACAGCTGGAAGCCAATGGAGGAGCCAGAGGCAGTTAGGAGCGAGGAGAGAGCCAGTGAATGACAGTTGGGAGCGAGATTGGGATTGGCTGGAGGAACACATGGACAGCATATGACCAGGAAGCTGATTGGATGATGCAATGCATGGACAGCACATGAGCAGGAAGCTGATTGGATGGTAGAAGACGTGGACAGCAGCATGGCAGCTGAGCCAGCCAATGGGTGCCTTCTTGCTGTTAAATTCTGTTAGGTCTCGTTTTGGTTTCAGTTATGTCAGGTAGAGATTAAAGATATAAAAGGGGTGCGATTTCTACAATAAACTGATCTCCTTCAGGTGATTAAGGCGGTCTGTGTCGCTTTGTTCCCCACTGCTACAAATGCCTGGCCCAAACTGGGACCTGTGATGTGGTGCAGGGTGTGCAGGTCACTCTGGTAGTAACTCCCACTAGGTTAAGGAACCGACCAGGAAGAGTCTGGAAAAGGATCCGGGGAAGGATCCGGGAAGAGTTTGGGAAGGAGCTCAGGAATATCAAAGTGGGCACACCTCACCTGGAGAGCAAATTGACCAGTGGGAGAAAATATGGAAGGTGGAATATCCCTGGAACAAAGCAGGAGCTTGGGTCAGGTAGGGTGGCTCCTACATCAGCAATCTGTTAATATGGCTGATGTGAAACTAAGCACCCTGCTGGACTGGGAGTCTAATCAATTAAAGATTTTCCCTTTAATGGACCCCTTCAATCAGAAACCTGGCAAGCAGCAGGACAGAGACTTTTCACTACATGGGGGACAATCACAAGAGCCATTAAAGGAAGTCAGCGAGTGTTGGCCATTACATGGCTTCGGAAGCTGAGCCTCCCGAACCCATACACGACCCCAAGATTGACCCAAACCCCGCAGAATTCCCTTATCCCAAGATTAACCTAAGCCCTGCAGAACTGCCTTGCTCTGGTAAGAATCCCTGCATAGCTGGCCCCTTCAGTACAGAATTCCCACATCACAAGCAGGCAGCAGGCTTGCTCCCTGCCCAAGACAGCGACACTGTAGGCCAGTGATGGCAAAAATGCCGGGAAGCCACCATGAAGGAGGGCAAATTGGCGGTCGCTTCGGCCTGCCCAGTAATATATGTGCCAAACCAACACCCAGCATACTGAGAGCTGGACTATAAAGTGATTAAAGAACAAAGGGCGCCAGTAAAAGAAAGCGGCTTATCCTCCTATCCATCATGTTGAACTGTCTAGAATCCATCAGCACCGCGTACGTCCTCACATCCCACAAATGGAAGAGCATAATGAAACTGTGATAAACGGATGTGATTTGTGCTAAAGAAATTGTAATTATATCAATATTTTGGGAAAATAATTGGAAAAGTACATGTGATTAGTGAAGCAGGTGGGTTTCTTTGGAGATGATACATGTGGGAAACAGGATATAAGAGTTGGATTCAGCCTTGGAAATGGATGAAGTCAGGAAGACTCCCGAATCAAAACTGGCATCAACTGAAGTTAAGACAATTCCCAGAGCAGGGACTGACCTTGAATATGAATAAAGTTGGGACAGCTCCAGACATGGAGTCTAAAATAGTGGTCTTATCTGTGAAATAAATAAGGGTTAATTGAAACACAGTGCTTTCTTATATAACACCAAGCTTAATGTGCATGCGCCACCTGCCAGGTTATTCAAAGGACAGTGAAGAAGATGATGAGCCTTCCTCTGAAAAGACCACCAAAGAGCCAGAAGACCCCTTGGAAACAAGTGCAGCATGCGCTGTGTAGTATAGTGATGTAGATATTAGGAATTGAAAATAGGAGATTTACAGAAAGTACTAATGAATATGTATTAGCATACAGTATATAAGTAGCATTTGGATCCTTTTGCCTTTTGTCCGTGAGGCAGGGTGGGAAGCCCTCCCCTTACCCCGATCAATCGGTTTTGCTTATGCTTTATCTGAACCACTGCCTAATTTATTTTGATTGTATTATTTGATTGTATTATCTCAATTAAAACTGCTGCTAAATTTTAAGTTTGTAGTTTATTAAATTAGACATAATGGGACCTCCTTCATAACAAAACTGATTCTAACAGCGACGCAGTTAGCTCACCAATTACCTGGCTCACCAATTATTGAGAGCTGTGTACAGCCCAGGAAGAAGCGCTGCAGGACAGCAATCCAGCAATCACCATTGCGCAGCTGAAGGAGAGAGCTTTCGCAGTCCCTGCAGCGCAGGCAGACTCCCATCATGATGTATGTGATATGATCGCTCGCTTAGCCCTGCAGTGGCTCCCAGGGACTCCAGGGTATCAATCCTAATCTTCCTTTGCTAAGATTTTACAGGGTCCAGCAGAGTCATTTGTGCAGTTCTTAAACAGACTGCAAGCCACACACTCCAGACAAGTCAACAGTGATGAGGCCAGAACTATTCTCTTGCAGCAGCTTGCTTTCATAAACACGAATGAAGATTGTAGAAAAGCATTGCTCGCTGTTTGTAACCCACATACATGTGACATAGCAGGTATTGGTTACAGCATGCCAAAATGTGGCAACTGCTGCTTATAACACTAACTCTCTGGCAGGGGCTTTAGGCTCCGGAACCCACGCTCTTCGGGTTCCAGACACGCAGGCAGGGGTCAAGGCAGGCCGGCCCCAGGATGGGGAACGTGACAAGGGGGGGTCAGGGATGGCCCTGGCGAGCGCATTGGCAGTGCCCGGCTCGCTGCAGGTGGCTCCGCAGCACAGTCCCCCCAGGCAAGCCTCTGCTGCAGCCCTCCCCCCATGGCAGCACAGCCCTCGGCACAGCCACAGGCACGTCAGGGACTGCCAGCCCATCAAGTACAGCAAAATCAGGCACAAAGCATGGCCTGGTGACAACAGCATGGCTGGCCTGGTGGCTGTCACCAGAATGTTTGTCTCACACATCCACCCAGAATCGGCAGCCAGAGCACGGGGCCACAAGGCCGAGCCATGCTGTTCCAAGGCGCGGGGCCACCAGCAGCAGCAGCAGCCACACGGCGTGGCTCCTCCAGCACAGGCACTGCCACACCACAGCTGTCACTGGGGGGCCGGGCCAAGCGGTGGGGACATCACCGCCATGGCAGCTGAGTGACAGATGGGAGTGAGATTGTGACTGGCTGGAGGAATGCGTGGACAGCACATTAGCAGGAAGCTGATTGGATGATAGGATGCACAGACAGCACATGAGCAGGAAGCTGATTGGATGATAGGATGCATGGACAGCACATGAGCAGGAAGCTGATTGGATGATAGGATGCGTGGGCAGCAGCACTGCAGCTGAGCCAGCCAATGGGTGCCTTCTTTCTGTTAAGTTTCGGTTTGGTCTCAGTTATGTCAGGCAGAGATTAAAGGTATAAAAAGGGTGCAATTTCTACAATAAATTGAACTCCTTCAGGTGCTTAAGGCAGTCCGTGTCGCTTGTCCCCCGTTGCTACAAACCCAAATGGGTGAGCGTGTCACTCTATAAAGTTTTTAGAGACAGTGTTTTCAAAGCCAAACACTATTTCAGCCTTCAAAAATGCACAAAAAAGCATAAAAGCCCCCATGAGAAAATACAAGAATGAATGCTTGTCTGCATCTTGACAAGCTCTTCTCAGTATGGTCACACCCAGCTTGCTTTGTGCAAGGTGTTAGGCAGTCTCAAAACAGAATGTTTCATGCCATTTCTCCCAAACCACCAGGGCTCCTGACTTTCCTTCGTGGGCTCTTTTAGATTTTAAGATTCTTCTGATTTCAAATTTGAGAATGAAAACTATCACTCATATCTAGCCTATAAAAAATAAAAGGTGTTATAATTTCATAGGTGTTATTTTTAAGATTCAAAGACAGCTCTATCTTTCTTCACTCTTTTACTTTCTCTGCTCTCATAAGACACCAATAACAAAAAAAAGACAGGAAAATAAAGTGACATATGAAATTCCTAAAAAACATCAACATCAGTGTCTAGGCAATACTTACAGTGATTGATGCAACAATCTTAGCAAAGAAAACAGGCTTTTGCATCCAAGGTAAAGCTTTCAGGCTGCTAATATTTCACTGGGTATTTTCTGAAAAAAATGATTGGGGATAAAACAAAATCACATCCTTGAATTAGACAAATGCTAAGGAAACTTAAGATAATTACATTTTCTGGGAACGTAACTATGAGAGAGACAAACAAGACTAAGATACCAACCATTAGTAACTGTAAAATCCTTGCTAGAGGAGGAACTTTGACTACATGCAGCACACAACTTCACTAAGACTAAAATCCAATCATTGTCACTGTAAAGACCAAAAAAAATTAGGAAATTAGAATCCCTTGCTGAAGCCAGGCTGGAGGCAAGGGGAGGGGTTCATTGCAATGTTAAATCCTATAACCTGTCCCAACAGGACCAAGGGTGGAGGTCGTAATGGATATACCTTGAAATTCTTGTAAGCCATGATTTGAGTTGTGTGTTACAGGAATTGCTATTAGAGGAACCACGCAGACCATCCCCAAGAATCACCTGTTGTTTTGAGATAAACTACACTAACATATGCTCAAAGATAAAAGCCTTGAGATGACCAAAGTCACCTGACTATTTCCTGGGGCAGTCCCACAAATTTGGGATTAAAGACAAGTAGGCTGGTTATCAATCATTCTGATGATAACCCATGTGCCAGATCAAGTCCTATGAGTTTGTCTTCCATCTGAGGCCCAGCAGCACCCAGTAGTTAAAGAGTCCTGGCTTACTCAGAGCCCACTAACATGGTGCCCAGCACCACAGCTTGTTGCTATGGCCTCGAGTTAGAGACAGGAATGAGACAGACGAGACACTCATTCCTTCGAGCAGAATAGCCGAATCTTCACTGCACACAGCTCCTTTTATATGGTATCACAAGGCACCATGCTGGAATCTTATAGGTCAGAAAATCATTGAAACTCAGTTCATTGCTTGGTAATAGCTAGTGTATATGTCCATCAAACTTTTTTCTTTGTAGATATGTTTACATTTTTTCTTCACGGACTTTCATAGGATAGACTCCTTATTTTTGCATGTGCAAACTGTTCTCTCACAAAAATAGATTGTTATGCAAACTGATTCTCATTCCTGTGATTCTTTTCTCATGAGAACTCAACAGGCCAGCTTAGCCAGAATGGCAAGGCCTAGACCATGTTTTACAAGGCCTTTCTTTTATAAGGTTTTACCTATATGTACCACCAACTATTTTCTGCTATGCTCGTTCTGTCATTCTGCCTCCTCTGTCAGGATGCAGCCACAGTTACTACCAAACCCCTTGTGACAGGGTAGTTAAAAACCTCCTTAAGCCTGTGCTAAAGGGTGCCGACCCAAGCAATCTTGAAAGCCCCTTTCAATCCAGGTATTCCAACCAGGCAGCACACAGAGCCCCAACACTTGTTTCACCAGCTTTTGCCAACAAGCCCCTATGCTGCACCTTGTCCCACCATGGCTTGAGCAAGGGCCCTAGTGCCCCTCCCATCACTTCATCAACTGGAAACCCCCCAGCCCTTGGTTTCCCAGACTTATCAGACATACAGTTAGCACCCCAGACAGAACCTGATGATCCTTCTCAGGTGCCATGGAGGGTGCAGCTTACAGAGACTTCCCATTTGGAGGTAGATGCCACCATCAATGGCATCATCATTTGTGTGTCCTCATGGATAGTCAAAATTCTGCCTTCAGCTGATCACAAGGGAGAGGAACACTTTTCTCACCCTCTGCAGTAGTCCACAGTTTACAGAAGCCCCTTCAGCCCTTCCCAAGGTCAGTCAAGTGCAACTTCCCTAAGAGCCAGCCAGCCTGAGGATCTGGTTTTGAGAGGTTCTAATCTCCACTGTGGAGTAACTCCTATACAATTCTAGTCAGGTCTGCACAGCAGCAGTTTATCACTGCATGTAGCTGCAGAGCTATGCACCACAAAAAGCAGGCAAGTAACAGCCTCTGCTGAGTTGAACCTTGCCCAGCTGGGACAGTGACAGAGTTTATATTTATATACCTCTGCATTACATGCCTTGTTTTTCATGGGATTACAGGTACATGTTAGATAAGAAAGATGCAGTAAGCTACCAGAAAGAATGGTAACTTACAGATTGCTTCAGATAAGCTCCAGACAGTACGTCCTTTTGCAAGTATTCCATTCCAATAATTTGGCCACTCTTACTCAGTGAGGCCATGCTGCAGATATTTCTAACTAGAAAGGCCTACAGAGGCATTAGCTTTTTTACTTACACAGACAGAACCACTCATAGACCAGACCTTCCATGATGCTCCAGGGAAGGTACAATCTCCTGGTACTTCTGAATCAAACTCTCCCTACCTTGAGGACACTGCGACACATACCTCCCCTACCTCCAGTGACCCATGCTGTTAACACCCTGTGATCCTGCAAGCCCCAAAATTCATCATGTCTCTTTTCAGAGAAGTGAAAAAACAGTGAGTATTCACTTGCACCCACTTCCCCTTTTAACAGCCGCAGCCAGTCAGCTCACAAGTCCAGTGGGTCCTGGCACCTGACCAGGGGTACTGGAGCAGGACACTCTGCCTCCGTGGGGTAAAGCAGCTCGAACAATACCCGGATTGTAAAAGTTGTCAGTGATGGATGGAGAAGGGGGATCATGCTGCACTTGGTGAGAACAATGCTGAGACCAACCTGATTCCATAACCCCAAAGTTGAACATTCTGAGTATGTGAGGAACAATGTTTCCTGGTAGAAATTGGCACGGGTGAAAATGTAAAAAAAGTTCCTGATAAAGCAACCAAAAAGTGGCAGTATTGATAATTCACCTGACACTGCTGAGCTAAAGGCTGCTGAGCTGAATCAGTTGGCCCAGAAACATCTGACAGTGGATCACTATAAAAACCCAGTCCCATTTTTAACAGGAGAGACTTGTTATGAATACATAACTAAAGGCCTGGCACTGGGTGCTCCAATAGTCTATTTGCATTCAAAAGAACCAGCAAGGTTCACAAGTACTGTGGTTTACTTAATGCAACAGACATGGCTCTTTTGGAGCAGAATCTGCATAAACTGCAGAGAAACTAAATATAGCCCTGACAGTACAATGGCAATCACAAGCTCAATTTCTCACATCAAAACACTCAGCACAGCCGAGGACACAAGTCTTACCAAAAGGTGCCCCTTCTGCAGAGGGTGAGGAAAATGTGTCCCTACAAATTTCATGGCAAATTCTCATCCCCCAGCTAAACACAAAATCAGGGCCCTTTTATACCTTATTAGCCATTATTGTGCAAAGTGCTGTGGGTGGTCAAATTTTCTGTTCTTAGTGGTTGTGTCGTATGCAGTATTTCTTGGTAGGAGGTATACCTGGTAGCAGTTGTACAAAACATTTCCTGGTATTGAGACTGTGCTGCTCTTTTCCCACTTTAAATTCCTACCCGATGCCATGGCAACAAAAACCTCATTCAGGTTTCCATGTCTGCTCTAATCACTGATGTTCTGATGCGTGGGCTCTGTCTCATATTGAACTTTGCTATTTTCTTCACTGTTTTATGCTTCCCACACTCTTAACATACCCCCTTCTAGAAGTGTGTGTGGAGATTCCTCCTTTGAGTGGGGACACCTCCAAGGTTATTTCCCAAGGCTGAGTTAAAGAGCTGTGCCCACAGACATTGGTACAAGTAAGCAACATCAATCTCTACTTGATTATTTTGCCAGCTTTATTGTCTCTGTAATTATAGTTCACTATCTATACTAGTGATATAGTATAGATAGTGTAGTAATTAATTCTGATTAAGGTCCTTTAACTAGTATTATGATCAATATCATCAGTATTAGCACCATATAAAAAAATGATTTTTTCATATTGGCTTGCCTTCCTTTATCCTGTGGGATGAAGTTGTATAAAGATTCAAATACACCTGTGGAATTCCTTAGACATTAACCTTTGAGTAAGTCTTTGAGCTAGGACTGGATCCAGCCACACCCAGACTCCTCTCTGAGGAGGAGTTTAGAAAGCAACAGGATCCTTTCTGCACCCTGTGACTCAACAGGAGGGTACATGTGATAAACCTGGGGTAAAACTTCCATTCTGCTTGTGACAGCTACCTAGGCATAAATTTTGCCCCCCCTCTGCCTCATACTGCAGTCTCAAAAGCTGCCAAAACCATCAATGCCATTTATCTTTGTCTTATCTACGCACAGTCAGTTTGGACATTAAAGACACTACACCAGTGTCCCACCCACCAGGCCTATCAAGCTCACTTTGCTTGTACTTGGAATTGCATTAATTATACCTTTACTCATTTACCTGCAGGCTATGACTATAGTCCTGCCATTGATGCCTAGGTAGCTCGAGCAGTATTAGCTGAAATTTCTCCCATTCCTGATGTCTCTATCACCACTATCTTGCTGACTTTCCTACCACATATAGATGGGAATCTTACACAAGAAATTATTTCAAATTTCAGCCCTCAAAGAACACCAGGAAGCTTTTATCTTCCTGGTAAATGCCAGGGTCCTGCCCAGAATGTGAAGTGTTGGGGTAATTTTTAAAGGAATCCTTTTGCATGCCAGTATCAAAGGAATTTCTGAAATTGTCTTGAAGTATTTTTTTTTTTTTTACCCAATCTACTCCCTCCTCCAAATGCAAATAGCAAGTCTTCTAGGATCTAAATCTTTGTCATGAAAGGCCCAGGTTTTAGTCAGCTGGACTATTCTCTCTATTCTTTGCTGCGCACATATTGCACCTGGGACTGGAGTATGAGCCACAAACACTTGCAACCCTTCTAAAAATATTCAATGATATCAGTATCTGTGCAATGATATATAACAAGCATTAAGCATAATTATTAAGCTAAGCAACTCATCAAATAACTGTACCCTCACCAATTATGTGCAGTGCAACACACACTGATGACAGAGACAAGAGGTAATTGTACCACCACTCTTAGAGTCAATAAAGTGGATTGACTTAGGAAAGTAGTCACAGCAGTCATAGCTAAACTCCTTGACGAAATTATTGACAATTTGGCTCAGGCTCACAAGGAAGTAAAGGCCTAGGCCATGACCAGGTCAAGGACTTTCCTAGTTCCAACCTTTTCTTTGAAAACCCACATAGAACAGAGAGACACAAAGAGCTTTGATGCATAAGAGTTGGGAACACCAGCCAAGTGAATAAGACATCAATAGCAGGTAGTTCTTCCAGAACTAATGAGTAAGGAATAAATTAACTTGTGGGTGCAAGGAATTTCACAGAAATTCCATGGCATTTCATTTGACTGCAAGCCAACCACTTTATTCCACAAATATGAAAGCCCAGGTGAGCTTTTTTTTGATCTCTCCCAGTTGCAGGGTTGTAACCTGTCCTTGAGCTGGATCACCCCTAAGTTTCTCCTCGAGGAGAAACTTAGATCTCAGGTGAGTGATATTGTGCATAACTTTGTATCATAGAGCATTAAGATAATGTATTCATACTTTTGAATTATTATTATTGTTATTACTGTATCTGTACAGTAGGATTAAACCTGACCAGGGTACTTTCTTAAGCCTCACTTTTATATTAAGCCTCACTTTTACATCATTTTACTTCAATAAAATCACTTTTCCAGCTATCTGTGCCAGTGGTTCTTTGAGTGGTCTAAATCTCCTCTACAACAAGCGTAAGTGAGGCACTCACAGTAGCTCTAAAATATTCTTATTCGTTGCTAAAAGCTCCCTTTAATAGAGTCAAAACCCTACAAACATATGCATTTCAGTGCCAGCCACTGTGATCACAGCTATTTCATACCTCTGCAGAACATAGTTCAGCAAACAGAAGATTCTAAGAACTGAAAGGACAAAAGTCCAGCTGCAGGCCAGCAAAATTTTGCTCTCCTGCGTCTGCTTCTGGACTTGTAGTGGCATGTCTCATTTTACCTAAAGTATTTAAGTCTAATTCAGCACGTCTGATTTATGGTGTTATAGAAAAACAGTCTGAATCAACTAAACACATACAAATAAAGGAGGACATAAACATCCATAATTCTCATTTTCCTCTCTTTATAACTGTATTTTAGATACATTTTAGATGTCAGAACAGCACCAGCACACAGGAGTTTTACGGCCCCAAAATTCTTTGCAGTTGCACAGGAGGTAATTTGTTGGAAATTGCCTTAATCTCAGATTGCCAATCAATTACAGAATGTTTACAGTAAACTTATGTACATATAGACTACTAGTCACTTCTCTTTGCAAATTCCCATTCCATCACTTCCAACAATGTATTTCCCCCTTTTACCTATTGACTTCTGACAAATCCTGATGGGAATCATCCACTAGTCTTTAAAGAGCTGCTGATGTCATCGCAAAGTCTCTCGTGATGGTTTTTGAGTGATCTTGGGAGTCTGGAGAAGTCCCAGCTGACTGGAAGCTGGTGAACGTTGCCCCAGTTTTCAAGAAGAGCAAGAAGGAGGACCCTGAAAAGTAGACGCCTGTCAGTGTCACTTCAGTGTCTGGTAAAATCATGGAAAACATTTTTCTGAAAGGTACTGAAAAACACTGAGGACAACAATCATCAGTCACAGCCAGCACGGCTTCATGAGGGGAAAGTCAGCTTGTCGCACCTGACTTTCTTCTACAACAGGGTAACCCACCTAGCTGATCTAGGAAAGCCAGTACATTAATCTTTTTGGACTTCAGTAAAATGTTTATAGGATGGTTATGTTTTACTCCTGTAGCCTTCATGTTGCATCAGGCTGTCCTTCCCAGCCTTCCTTTACATTGTCCCCTCCCAACACCAGGACTCGTAATGTGATTTTATTCAGTGTCATCCCATACTGAATAAACAGTATTTCAGTTTGCTAGTGGGGTTTTTTGTTTGGAGACAAAGTGAATACACTTAATTCCCACAGTCTTTAAAAGCTGAGGTGCTCAGGTGGAGCTTTCTCTTGCCTTCGGCATGCCTTTTGGCTCCACTGGCAACAGTGGCAACTCAAGAAGCTGCATTTCCCAATCAAAAACTATTTCAGAGTGAATCTTGCAACACCTGCCTGCAGCCACGCTGTTGAGCCCAGAAAAGCAGAGCAGCCCAGCTTCCTGCGTGTGGCAGGACGTCCCTCCCTACCACAGATGGCTGGTGCACATGGAAGAGATAACCCAGGCACAGTCAAAGACCTGGCAAGAGGTCATTGCTGGTGCCAGAAGGGCTGAGACCCCCCAACTAAGAATCAACATCTTGGTCTGGAGAGAAGATGTGGGAAGAGATTAAGAGAAGTAAATGTCATTAACCAAAAGACACTGCTCTTTACAACTATAAAAGCCACACAAATTATTACGGAGATGGAAACCTCTCACACACTCCCTGGAAATGTATAGGGTGGCTTCTCCTATGAAGCTTGGATGCATCTTTGTAGATACTTTTCTGGAAATTGAGAGGAAAGATTTGATGTAAGAATCAATGTATCTTACCATCCAATGCATCAGCAATTGGATGGTAAAATACATTGAATCCTAATCTATATTATTTCTTCGCTAGCTGTAATATAGGTACCTCAATCACACAGTATTGTCTATCCACTAGTGGTGTCTCTTTGTTTATCCTGTGTGGTAAGAAGTCTGGTTTAAGTCTTATGTCTGTTTTCCTTGGTCTATTCAATAAATCATTCATTTTGTAATAGAACCTAATCGGCCATTTTTAAGAACTTGCGAAACAAGAGTGAGTTTTGGGGTGTTGGCCACCTCAATTAAGTTACTGTCTACTGTCAAGGGCCTGGGCAGAGGCAGGGCCTGGTTTAAACTCCCCTCTCCATGGTAACAGCATGGTGACCCCAGCCCACCAGCAGTGCCTGGCTGGGGCCAGAAGGCTCCAAGTCACACCAGCCCAGAGGCTTTGCCTTGCTGTCTTCTGCCGAGGGGAAGGCAAAGTCCCTCCACAAGTTCTAGCCCTTGACTGAGTACCAGCCACCAGAGGGATAAAGGGAGAGGAGGGGGCTGCTGCCATTTTCCCTTTGTCTGCTCCATGGCAGGCACCATCTTGGGGAAGCCATCACTCTGACATTTTGCATTTCTCTTTGTTCCCTGGGAGATTTCAGCAACTTCCAAAAAAACTGGTGCTCTTACTGATATGTTTTGCCTATTGCTATTTTGGAGTTTTTTTAGTAAACTGTTATTTTTCCACTTATATCTCCTCTACATGTTTCTCCTTATTGGTGGAAAGGGATTGTTTAAAACTAAGGGGAAGTAACTCATTTTAGAATGCTCCCCTAAATTGTCTTAAACCAAGGTTGGTCAAGCAGGATCTGCCTTTCATAAGCTCATGCTGGCTGGGTCTAATTCCCTGGTTGTCCTATAGGTGCCGTGTGATGTCATTCAAGATGATCTGCTCCATGACCTGCCTCAGTACAAAAGGCTGTAATTGGTATTACAGTGCACTATTTACTAAATTGGTATTTTGAAAACTAGCTTAATAATTGTCAAGAAGAGATTGGTTTTGGTCACTCACACTCATGACCATGGGCAAATCTCTTTCACTCAGCCTCAAGGAGTTACCACAAGAAGCATCCCCACTTCAAGGAAGAATCTCCTCACATTCTCCTAAAAAGAACGTGCTAGAAATCACTACCATAAAAAAGAGAGCTTGGGTTTTTATACGATAACGTGATTGACTGTCATGACCTACATTGCTAGGCTAGCTCAGCAGAACATAATTCATTTAAAATACATTAGTACTACCACTCATGGGTTCCTTTTATCAGGAAACATCTGTCTCCTACATCCATGCCAGTGCCAGTTCCTATCAGGAAACACCAGTTTCTTAACATCCTCATATTGTTGAATTTTGAGGTGTTTCAGTCAGGCTGATATCAGCATTCTTGAACATTAAAAACAACATGGCCACCCTCCCTCCATCACTGGGTGATTTTTGCAAGTACAACAAGGGTGCAGTTCAAGCTGTTTCACCCCCACTTAAACAAAAAGAACAACTTGTTATGCTCAAAAATTTTCAATTTTAGTATTCCATTTCAATAAGGATGTTTGATGCAGGACTACAGCTGTGATTTCTACTTATTATACTTCATGGTAACAACAGCAAAATGCTAAGTACTAAGGCCTGAACAACGACCTTGGGCCAAAGTTGACCTCTAGGTAAAACTTCCAACCAAATGTTATATGTATCTGCTCATTGGCAAAACATGGTTTCAGTATTTAGAACCCAGGCAAGGCCAAATCTAGCCTTGGTTGGGAGCACAGGATCAAAGACAACTCCCTTGGTTTGTCCTTGAGCGCTGGCCAGGCTTTGGAAGAAACCCAGTAGGAGAAAGAAACCAGATGTTCCTGTACCAGAAGCTATGGTAGCTTGTTTATTTAACAGAATAAAAATGGGACTCTCACAGCTAAGTCGGAAGCCTCATTTCCTCTGGGTGGAAACACCTGCAGGATTTCCCAGTGACCAGGAGTGGTTCTCCAGTCCTTTGCTGTGACAATAGCTTCCCCCAGCTGATGCTTATCGTATCTTATATTTTTGTAATTCTTTGCAGTTTCATATATTAAACTACCCTCATTCCTTAAGTTGGTGTTTCTTTTCTGACCCTGCCCACGGCAAAACAAATTTAGAAAAACAACAAAATGAGCATCAATCTCTGAATGTGCCTTAAATCTTAGTGGGAACTCAGAAATTCTGCAGTTGAGATATTACAATTTTGTAATTGCATTTCAGGACTTTTTCAGGGGATAGTACAAAAATCAAGGAAAAGGCATGCGATGGCATCTGGCAATGGTCCCAATCCACTGTCCTAAAGCTACTAATTGCACCCAGCAACACTGTCATAAGTGTCATGGGAACTGTGGTCATAGTCAATGGGTCAAGAATGAAGAAGTCATTCTTCTCACCACAAATGAGCTAATGGAGATAAACACCATTCCACATATCAACAACCAGAAGCATTAGATACAGAAAAATTGGAATTTGTCATAAGCAACATCTCTTCTGCAAGCACTATAGACACATCAGGCATTTGGAGGAACCATACTTTACAAGGAATTTTAACATTCTAGTTCTCCATGGTACCAAGCAACACACCAACACCAGCAAAAGTGATGCCATTGTTCAGAAGAAAATTAAAACTTCAAGATTGTATTTGATTGCTTCATTGTATCGACCAAGCATTTATTGCTTTTGAATAATAGCTGTAAGCCTGAGAAAGCAATTTTCAACAGACAAGATTTGTGGGGAAAAGGCATTAATAACAGGGACTGGATTCATTAGACAAATTGACATCACCGAATATTCCATTCAGAATCCTACAGAAGAAAGCTTTTCTAATGGCAGCATCAGACTCCTTTATACAGGAATATCCTTGCCTCTGCAGAAAAGTTCATGTATATAACTGAAACACTGTACTTGTAGCTGTATTATCTATAGCTCATGCTTTTCCAGTTGTGAATATTACTATGATGGAAGAAGGTCAGCTAAAGATGAAACAGAGTCCTAAGCTGCCGTTTCTTGGATGGAACAACACTTTTAGAAAATACCTACCCCTACACTCCAAATTTCTAGTTGCCATCACACTGGTCTGCCAGTGGACATGGTCAGCACAAAAGACACAAAACACCAACTTTAAGAAATAAGTGTAATTTACTATAGTTTAAAGCAGCAAAGAATTACAAAAAATAAGCTAAGCAATGCACATAATTGCTACTACAGAAGATTGCCTATAGTAATTAAGAAAGGTACATCACCTAATATTTTATTATCATCCAGATCTCCACTTCAGCTGGGGAGCTCCAGTGACAGCGAAGGACTGGAGAGCCACTCCTGGTAACTGGGAAATTCTTCAGGCACATCCACCCACGGGCGAGCTCTCCGTCTTCGCTGTGAGAGGGTCCAGCTTTTATGCTGGTGAATAAACAAGCTTCCATACCTTCTCTGCAGGAACATCTGGTTTCATTCTCCTCCTGGGTTCCACCCAAAGCCTGGCCAGGGCTCAAGGAGGAACGAAGGGATTTGACTTTGACCATGTACCTCCAAACAAGGCCAGGTATCGGATTTCATGGCCCTCACTGGCCTCTAAACACAGGAAGAAATACATTGTTATCCCACTACATGTTTCACTAATGATCCTGCATCTTTCAGTAATAAGCAGATACAAATATTATACAATGTTTGGTTGGAAGGTTGATTGATAGTCACCTTCAGCTCAGGGCCTACTGTTCAGGCCTCAGTACTGCACAGACACAAGTGAAATGCAGAGAAACTACAAACATGCTTCAGCCTGCGAGGAATTTCCAAATTCCTTTCAAGTTTCAATGCACATTTAAAGCACTGTCATACCTCCCCAGTAGTTGTAGATATCCCCTTCTAGAAGTATTGTTCCCTAATCATCCAACGCCTAATGACCACTCATTGGAGACAAGCTTGCAAACTATGTACAGGATACTGACTGAAGTGCAAATTAAGAAGTTAACTGAATTTCAGTCATTGAAATCTTTCACAAGCACATACCAGAAGAGCTCTTTGGCATATTTGCATTTTATAGAGACCATTTATATCCAGCATGAAGGCATAGCACTACCTTCCAGGTCACAGGAGTATTTTTAAAAAGTCTTTTTAAAAATCTTCTGATTGGTGAAGTTTCCTGCCTGCTATAGGTTATAATATCAATCCTTCCATTAAATTAGCTTCCTTGAAATTCCTCCAAGTATAAATTCGTACAGGATTTTTGCTCTACATTTCCACTGCCCTATGCAGTTTTGAAACTCCTGAGAACTTGAATTGCTTGTGTTTATCAAGAAGACAAATAATAGTCAGAAACATGATAGTAGTGTCTAGCAAATGTGTGAAAAAATAAAAATCCATTCCCTGTCAGCAATGGGAAATTACTACAGTTCTTTGAAAAACTGCATGTAACAGTATTGAATATGGCTTAAAAATACTTTGAGTAACAAAGACAGGTTGGTAAGTTTGTATTTTCCTTAACCCTATTTTCTTCTCCATTTCTACCTCTTCAGTTGCACTGATGCTGCCACTTGTGATGCTTCAGGATGAACGAAACTAGACAATAAAATGGCATCCACAATTTCACTTTAAAAAGGAAAAAAAAAGATCACTTCAGCAATCTTGTGTGTCTCTTCAGACAGGTGTGGAGCTCTCACTGCAGGAACAGGAGCTCCTCACTGGTCTTGGCTCCTAGAAGGGACAACAGTCAATAAGCTTCAAGTGCTGCTTTTACCAAAGGAGCAATGACCCATACCAACAATACCACCAGAGTCTCCTATGTCCTGATGACCAGTGATCTATCAAAAGATCCCCTGGCAGATTTTGTATTCCAATTTCCTGTGCAGCACCAGTCTCCTTTCATCAGTGCACTTTAACAGTTTAAAAAGGCAAAGATTAGCATTACCTAATGCTAAAAACCATAATGGGTATTTTCACTATTTCTCCTTGATTTAATTTTTTCTTTCCTTTTAAGTCACCAGCAGGCTCTAAGGTTTTTCACAAGCTCTCATAGCTATGCTTAGCAAAGCAGGAGCTCCTCTAGGAATCAAGAGAATTGAACTGCACCTTCTTGGCTTTCTGCTCCCTCTTTTACTCCTTCTGCTGTGACTTCATCCATGCCTTTTAATTTATGGGGTGGGGAGTACTGCACTGCCTCTGACAACTGTTAACTCTTCAACACAAACAAGAAAGGCTCAACATCAAACTAACAGGTTAATTATTACAAGACCACAAATGCTATGACAGTCTCACATCCCCAACCCACTGATATGTTGTTCATGGATGCAGCAAATGAAACCGAACAAAAAAAGGCAAATAAAACAGTTGGGAAAGGCTGATTTGTGTAAATTTTAGAAACACATAAAAATATTCTCCTACTGAAACACCTTAGCCTGCAGAAAACAAGTCAGTAATTTGTTGGCTTCTAAAGAGTGTGTTTGAGGGACAGCATCCTGCAAATCAGAGTATTTTACTGATTTACAGCTATTTTTTTGAAGATTAGTAGGAAGGGGGAAGAGCAAAAAAAGCATGTGTGCTTTAAATAGAAATCAGAACCATAACAATAAAAATAAAACTTCTAAAAATTCTAGCAGACCAATGAACTGGAAAAAGTTTTAGCTTTTATTTAGAAGGAAACCAAAACACTCCACAACAGAGTTAACATAAAGCATGCTGTAATTTTTTTTTTTTTTTTGTCTTTTGCCAAGACATCAGACAATATATTATTTCCTGGGGAAAAAATACTATTTAAGCTTAAACTACAAAGAGAGCTGGATTCTTGAACTCTGCTTCCCAACTCACTGCAGCGAGCCACACAAACACACTGAACTAATGGGTGCTGGCAAACATCTTGGGAATCACAGCAGTAAATTTTCCAAGATCTTGCACCTTGAGACCCAAGGGAACTTTTATGCTAGCACAGGCATCAAGAGTAAAGGATTTAATTTTGTGGACAGCAATATAAAAGCAATCATTATCACAACTCTGTTTTCTCTGCCAGGAATATCTGTTTGAATGTTTTGGAACATCAGTTGGCCAGTTCAAGGGAACAGGGTGATAAGAGCCCAGTTAGGAGTTTTTGGTGTTTGTAACAAGTTTTACTCCCATCATTCTCAGATGAATATTTTCTCAGGAGAAAATATGTACCAGGAGTCATGATGAGTTGGGTTTGTTTTATTCTATTTTTAAGTTCTCCCAGGAGGCTAGTTAAGAGCAGGGAAATGCCGAAAGTTACCACGGAGCTCCTAGAAAGAGTTGAGTCAGCCTCTATCAACTTCTAGTAAAACAACTGCCAGCATTCCTATGGGCTTCTGAAACACATCCAGTGCTCCAGCAGAAAATCTACTCATGTTCTACCTGATGCCTCTGGTTTTCATTGATGCCACGGACAAGCAAAGCACATTTCCAAAGCACAGGAAGAAAGTTGCTACACACTGATGAGGTACTCACACTTTTTTCTCACATTTCCATCTGCCTCTGCAGATGGAATAAATAAGTTAATTCTATCAGCTACACTACTCGGACAACCCAAAGCAGAAACAGCGAGCCTACACCTCTTTAAATACGTTCTGGGTTTTTTTTTTTTTTCTTTAATAGTATAAACAGTTTTATCCGTTATACCATAACACACGACTGCAGGTGTCCCTCTTACACAAAGCAGAGCTCCGGCTCCTTACCGCACAGCTTGTGATGTCTATCTGAGAGGCTGAAGCAAAAAAAAATCACTAACGCTGGACTTTCATCGCAGAATTTAAACACAGGACACTCGAAACAGCCAGTCGTCAACCCTGACAGCGATTACATTCTCTTTTCAGTTTTGTTTCGGGAGGGGGGGGAGAGGAGACGAATTTCCTCGTTTGTTGTTGTTCTGGGTGTTTTTATTATCTTTCAACCGCATCTCCCTGCATTGTCGTACCCTACGGAGAAATATTGCAAACAAACCTCTGCGTCCTTAAGGTGATCGGGCCGAGGGATGCGTTCCGGAGGCTGCGCATAGCATTGTCCTTGTTCAGGCACTCGCAGCACTCTTACTAATTAATGGTAATTGGTTCTGCGAGACGAGCAGCGGACTAGCTGCCGGGCCCGGCCGGGCCCCCGCCCCCCGCTGCGGCCCCGCGGCCTCCCCGCTCCCCGGCCCGGCCGCGGAGACGGCTCCGCCCGCCCCGAGCCCTCCGCGGGGCCGGCAGCTCCCGGGGAGCGGCTCCTGGCAGCCTCCGGGGGCCGGCCCCGCGGCCGGAGGAGAAGGGAGGACAGGACGGCACGGCCCCGCCGCCCCCCGCCCGCTCCCTCGCTCCCTTCTCGCCGCCGCAGCGCACATCCTCACCGAGCCCGGCCAGCGAGTCGTCCGCAGCCCCGACTGTCGGCCCTGATGGGAGACGGAAGGAGACCCCGGCTCCGGGCGGCGGGGCGGGAGCTCCGGGGCGGCGCTGGGGCGGGGGTGGCGCGTCCTGCCCGCCCGGCGCGGGCGTGCTGGGCCGGGGCCGCCGGCGGAGGCGAGCGCGGAGCCCCGGGGCTCACCCGCGGGCAGCGGCGATAGATTGAGCCTCCTGCTCCTCAGATCCCTCCAGGCTAAGCCCCTCCTCCCTGCCCCTTTCCCTGCCTCCCTTCCTGCCTTCTCGGCTCTCCAGAGAACTCCCACAGCTCCCTGCTCCAAGCGCGTCACGTTAAGACTTAAGACGCGCTTTAAGAAAAATAGAGTGGTCCTTTCACATTCCCCCACGGACTGAGGACCAATTGAGACTTCAGCTAGAAGAAGTGTTATAAATATTCTGATAAAAGAATCGATTTAATAATATAAAAAGGTGGTTATAATTATGTAATAAATCGGTGTGATTCGTGCTGATAAAATTGAAACAGTAATCAATATAGATACAGTAATTAATATTTGGAAATAATAAAACAGTAAAAGGTGTAATGCCAAGAAAGAAAGGGAGAGAAGGGGCTCCCCCCCGTTCTCCTGCAGATGTTCAGAACAGGAAGAAGCAAGAGATAACTTTTACTAGATTTAGTTGGAAGAGAAGAAAATTTGGTTGGACACCAGGAAAATGCTAATTATATGAGATTTATTGCTTTAATGCTAGAACATAATATTGGCTCTATACTGTTATAAATAAGAAGCTTGACTAGGCTAATATTCAAGCAACAATTAATTTATTAATTAATATGGTAAAGTATGAGCAAAACAGCGCTGGGTACAGTGGGGGAAGTTTTCCCTCTAATTGCACACCGATGGTTGAGGCTTACAGGTATTTATAGGGGTACACCAGGTTATTACTTCAAAGCTGTTTAAATGCTTAGCTACGTGCAGAAAGTTCCTGTCCAGCAGCAACATCCTTAAAGCTTTAATTCAGATGTTATTTGCAAACAAAGGATAAGTTCCAAGGCCTTTTTCCATGCTTTACTCCCACAGTTATTTTTTTAGAATTCATCTTTTAATTGTTCCATGATCAGTTTCCACACAAATCACAATCACAAGTACACACACTACCTGTGTGTACCTGACATGAAACACAACTTTGTATCTCACATATACTATACCACCTTGGTGCCCATGTGTAATCCAAAAGGTGAACTACAGGACATCGCGGAAGAGGAGAGGCCTTCCTTAAAGAAGACCCCCAAAGAGTGGTGCGACCCCCTAAAAGAATGGTGGAGCATGCATGGTAAAGGTGATGATGAGGGTGGTGATACAAGCGTGACGGATCGAAAATGGGAGGAGATGGTAATGACAGACAGCATAAAAGGGGGAATTTTGGCTTGACAAGCTGGTACGTGAGGTGACGGGGGTCAAGCCCTGCCCTCCATACCCCATGCAGTTATTTCTGCTTATGCGCTATTATCCATAGAACCAAATTATTCTTTATTCTAGCCAAATTATATTGTCAATATGTCAAGTGTATTCAACTTTATATATTTTAAGCTACTTAATTAAAATGGCTGTTGCATTTAATTTTGTTTGGTTTGTTTTTTATTGGATAATTGGGCAAATATAACAATTACAAGTAGAAAATTGTGAAGTATAAGGTATAGGAATGTCAGGAGTGCTGTTTTTAAAATACGCAGCAGAAACCTGGCCAAGAAGCTAATGAATGTCATATGTTTTGTTCAAGAAACTGCAGACCCTCACGCAGAGCAGCTATGCTGCTTGGAAACCCCCTACCCTTCCGACCTTGATTGGAATAGCAAGGATTCCAATCAGTAGAGCTCAGGAGAGATGCCCCAATTGTCTTAAAGGAGGAATATTTATTGTTATAAATGAAAATTGCGAGTCAGCCAATTTTAATAAAAATATGAAAAATAAAATTTATTTCGCGACCGTAATAACAGTCTGATAGCCACCACCAAAAACGGACAGCGTATCACCCCGGGTCGATGATACGGGTGAACGAGAGGAAAGCACCCCCCCTGGTACTTTGACCTCCCCGTCCACACTAACTGCTTCTAGGTAGCAGTTCTTATACAGTTTATTTCGCCCGCGGCAGAAAGTCTTTGTTTCTTTCGGAGTTCTTCATATTCATGTTGGTATCTTTCTCTGGCTTGGGCTGCACAAAGCCTTCGTCCCGGGAATAGAACGATGCACTTCCCTGGTTCCCGGAATCTGGCATTCAGATTCAGGGTGATGATGATCCTGGCCCCCTCAGATAGGCATCTCGTCTGGGCCATCAGCACCTGGCGTCTTTGGGCGTAGGTGCTTGTCCTTGGTGCAGCTGGAGTCCTCTTTGGATGCAAATGCCGTGATATCCATCTGCCGTGGGTCATCTGGCCAAGAATTCCCAACCTGAAGGAGAAAGAGATTCTTCCCCCCCCTCTCCGTAGTTCATTTTATACCCCCGCCTCCGCAGTTTATTTTATACACTTATATTTTATACAGCGTTTATTTCCACGAATTACTAATTACATTCCTAACATTTATGAAGTTACTTAACTAACAAAACGAGAACAGCATATTATGCATAAAATGTAAAAGAACTTATGTAATGATGACTCAGCAGAAAAGTATATCAAATAGATGGATTTTGTTTACTAAGTAGAACATGCTAGGAGGAGTAATTCCCTGTTTTCCTGGCATCAAAATAAAGAAGCATCTGCTTATTGACATTGTGTGGAAAAGTCAGTGTCTGTAAAGGAGAGAGAGGAGTCCAGCAAATTCCAGTACAGGGAGAGAGTACACTGGGCAATACCCCTGTGAAGTGTCTCTTGAGGTCTTGGAGGGACAGCCTCCTTTTGTCCTAAACTCTTGACCAGAGGTTGCCATGTTCCTTTCCCCATTGGCTGAGGTACTAGGAAAGCATGGACTTCCTGAGCCACTTACTACAAATTCCTTCTTGAGCATGTGTGGTCATTTTCCCCTCAAGTTCAGAAGTTCAGGCTTTCTGAGTTCCGCAGTAGACTTTGTGCAGACCCCTTTCTCCTATTACTCTCGAGCTCAGAAAATCAAACTCTCTGGGTGCAGCTGTCTGGGTTCTGTAACTTACTCAGCTTGATGTTCATAAAGACATGAAGACCCATTTCCTCTAAAGGCCCTCACATCCATTCTTCTAGAACATGACTGGCTCTTTCAGTCATTCCTGGAGACAATAACACTATTTCTCCTATCACTAGTGAAGACCCCCACCCACTGAGTTCTTTGTGAAAATATTAGCATGTATTTTTCCTATCAACATAAAATTGATGTTGGATAAGTTTCTTTCATGCCATTTGCTCATACAACTGGAGACTAATAAAAATTCACTGGAGTTATCCCAGTGCATCCTGCACCATCATGAGGTAATGCCTGCTTCTTAAAACTGCATTGGTATTAGGGAGTTTTATTCCTGCATTTTGGTGACAACTCAGCAGTGCTGAAGTCTGACATTCTGAGGATGTGAAGAACAATGACACATGTGGCAGAAAAATTTCCTTATAAACCAACAAGTGATACTACAGATAAGGTCTCTAAAGTTGCTGGGCTGACACAGCTGGCCTATAACTGGCAGTCAATAACTTCATCATGTGAAAGCCTGGTCCTTTTTTTTAAAAGAAATTTTCTGTCATAGTCTTGAAGTATTAGAAAGCAGGCATTCCTTATTGCATTGCTGGTCACCTGGAGGATATTTCCTCTAATTAGGTGTGTCATGACACTTTACAACAAAGCATTTATTCCACCATGCTCATACGTATGGATTACAGTGTACTTCCTGGCCAAGGCATAAACATCACTTTTCCTAGAACTAATTTCCATGGATCTGCCTCTTACTGGAAGTCCTCTTATGATTGTAGAGAGTTATCTGAAAGGGTTTCTGGTGGTCCTACTCACCAAGTGCCCACAGTGTTACAGGTGACCATGTCCCGACCTTCTCTTAGGGCATGTGCTGTTGCTTCTTTTTACATGGCTGCGCCACAAAAGCCACTATATCCCTCATTATGTGTCTATCCACTGGTTCCAGCTAAATTTAGTGTCTTGTGTGTATACTTTTATATTCTGTTATCTGCTTCTTTGAAATACACTGTTCCTTTCTTTGGACTAGTAAAGCATTGTTATGTCCTGTTCCTGGCTAGGCCTGTGCAGAAGCCTGGGCACCAAGGAGTTCATGTACTGCTGTGCCTGAAACAGCAGTACCCGCTATAGTGCAAGTGGGCAAAGTAGAACAGGATGTTGCAGGAGATGAAATCTGCATGTAGGAGGAGCAGCACCTTTCTGGGGCCCACTTCCCTGTTCTGAGACTTCACACAAAAAAGACAGTGCAAGCACTGAGATGAGGTCAAGAAGCAGGCATGAGCTGTTGACCAAAGCATTGAGACCACCATCCACCCTCAAAATCTCACAACCCACTTCTAGAGATATCCTACAGAGAGATCTAGATTGACTGGAGAGCTTTGGCAATCATCCAGCTCTATGAATATATCAAGAGCAACTGCTGGATTCATCACCTGGGATAGGGTAATCCTGGTTATATGTGGGAAATTGGGGACTGTGAGGAGTTAAAAAGCACAGTTGCTTATCTGAAACACTGTTAAGTCTAGGGAAGGACTTGCAATAAGATAAACACAAAAAGAAGGAATTTGCAACAGGAAGGCTCCCATTCCAGGCCTGGTGGAGGCTTTATCTGGTTAGAACATCCTGGTCAATGCATCCAGACAAAAATTCCTGCTGTGGCAAGCTGTGTGAAAGGAAGCAACTACTCATACACATACCACTGGTCAAACAAAAATCACCCCCTGTTATGGACAGGCAGTACCTGAGACCAACAGAAGTCCCTCAAAACCTTGGAGGAAGCATTCTCAGAAAGAGGACCTTGCCTACCCTCACTTTTGCATGCAATTAAGACACACCCAACCTCACTTCATGTGTAAATTAGGAACACCCTTCTATCCATACTCAGAACTTGGACTGTATAAAGGTGGGACCACCAAAGGAACAAGTATCATCCTGCCACTGAGAAGCCCGGGGTGAGGAAGGACCAATGGGACAACCTTGGTTCTATGGATGGTGGATCTGCTTGATATCTCTCTCTCTCCTCCTCTCTCTTCTCTGTTTTCTAGTTCTTTTTCTATCTCCCTACCTCATGTTTGTTGTTAAATAAAGTCCATGTAGTTGACTCCAGCATATGGTCTCATTTGCACCTTTATTCAGGCAGAGTCACCTGTCACTAGTAAAAGGATGCAAGGCTGAAGAACGGGCTCATGAGAAGAGATCTGGTGATTTGGAATGATGGCAAGTTGTGTATAAGTCAACAGTGTTCCCAGGCAGCCAAAAGGGCCAACCACATCCTGGGGTAGACATCAAGTACAGCACTTTGAGCCGTTTGAGGGAGGTGATTGTCCTGCTCTACTCTGTACTGGTGTGACCTCACCTCTGTGAGGGAGAGTTGTGTGTGAGTTTTAGCACCTCAATATAAGAATAACATCAAATTACTAGAGAGTGACCAGGATGGTGAATGGCCTCAACTGTAACCTTTACGAAGAGTGGCAGAGGCCACTTGATTTCTTCAGCATGGAGAAGAGAAGACTGAGGAGTGTCCCCATGGCAGCCTACAACTTCCTTGAGGGGGATATAATGAATAAGTATTTTGGCTGCTTAAAGAATCATCATCATCAAAGTTATTAGTAAAGGAGGTTTTAATATATATTTGTGAAAGTGTGGCTTTCACACTGAAAGAGTTCAGTGGCAAAGTTTACTACCACATAGAATAAAGCATATAAAGAAAAAGTGGATCAGAAAATGTTCATAATAATTTTCACAGACTCTGGGTTACAAAAGGATGAGAGTGCTGAAGGGTAAGAGAGACATTCCCATTGGGTCGCGATATTCAGAATGCATCCCCTTGCCAAACTTAGCCTCAGGCTTGCTCAAGAGTTTTGTGTCTAAAGGATTTAGAAGCACTTAATCATTATTTTAACACTTACAAAATTATTCAATAGTTTGCCATAAGGAAAGTAACTGAACTATAAATCTAAGTTGGCAATATTCATACAATACTTGCTCTAGGGTGTCTAAAGCCATTCAGACACTCAGACACACAGACAGAAGGCAACATGTACAAAGGTACTTATTAAAATTCCCCCCATGCCGAGGTCAGTGAAATACTCCTGTGGAATGCCTTTGCATCTCTCAGCAGGCTGAGCCTTGAAGAGTGGTGTATCAACACAGGCCCCCTTGTCAGCTTTCAGAGATGGTCCTCCAAGTATCAGTGTGAGAGCTGGCGGCTCTGAGAGGTGTCCCACTGCAGTCAGAGGCTTGGACACAAAGCCTGCTGCCATCCAGGAGAGCCCTGAGGGTCTCACTTAAGGCTGCTGCTTACAGGGTTGCAAAATGCTTGGCTTCAGTCATCTGTCAGTCTTCAGGATGATTCAGGCAGGTAATGTTCCAAGGCTGTCAGGACATGGCTGATTATATCTTGTCCTTTGTTAGGCAACAGAAGCTTCCCTAAGGACAATGCCTTCCCACCAAATTCATGCATGAGTTTCTGGTAAGATTGAGGGAAGCTTCAATGACTTCATGCCTAAGTTATGCCTCAAGGCTTAGTCCTAAAGAGTATTGCTGAGATTGTAGAGCAGCCTGAGGAGGCATGGAATGCACCACCAAAGGGAGCATTGAAGGAGGAGGTGCTGATCTCCTCTCTCTGGTGACCAGTAAGGGGAAATGGAACAAAGCTGTGTGAGGGGAAGTCCAGACCAGACATTAGGGAAAGGTTCTTCACTGAGAGGATGGCCAGTCAATGAACAGGCTTCCAAGGGAATTGCTTGTGGCTCCAAGTCTGTCTGAATTCAGGAAGCACCTGAGCAACACTCTTTGTCATATGGTTTGGTTTCAGAAAGTCCTGTGAGGAGCAGAGAGTTGGACTTGATAATCCTTATGAGTCCCTTCCAGCTTGAGATATACTATGATTCTGTCATCTGAAAATCAGTTGCTACAGAGTTGAATATCCTTCTTAACATGCCAAACAGGTGTCAAGGGCCCGTGCAAATGAGGAATTAAAATTTGTTTCTGAATTAAAACAAATTCAAAATCATGCTACATTTCTATTACCCTTGCACACCCTCACAGCTTCCCATCACAGCAGAGATATCAGGAGTCTGCTGCAGCAGATGCACTTGGGATGCTCATTGTGTATTGGTTTACTTGTTGCCCAAGGCTTTATGGTTTCCTTGCCAGCTAGTGTCTAATCTTTTGGGGATCCTTGACCTTTGCATTCTCCAGATTCCAAGCTGTCAGAGCATACCTCCCAGCCTAGTGCTTGGGTACCCCTGCCCCTTCCTCCACTGCCAGGCACTACCTCTCCTCGGTAAAGTGTGTATAGTTGCACATTATCCTGTACAAGCAGGAACTGGAATACAGTGAGGTGTGGCCAGCACTCAGTGAGTCAAGGTATCTGCCCCCCAGGCCGAATTTTCTCACCTTTTCTAAACATAACTGATGTTGTCAGATAACTTTCAAATAGAAGTTGCTTAAGGAAGAACTTTGGTTTTTTTAACTGATAAGATTCACCCAAATCACTTAAGTATTGTGTAAGGTCACATCCCCTAATAAATATGCATAAGGTAGGCAGAGACTATGCATGAGATGGGTTCATGTGAATTTCACTTTGTAAAAGAGATAACTTTTTGTCCCTCTGTGTGCTTGATTTGTGGAAACCTACACCTTGTAATTTACAGGAATTCAGTATACTGAGCCCTGGTGTGTGCCATGGCTGAACTGTGGACAGGAGAGCACACTGAAAATTTAAAGGAGTCCATGAAACACAACCGCCATGAATTAATTATTGGAAGGTGGTGTCAGGATGCTCTACTCGAAGGCTGATGCAGTCCAGCAATTATATGCATTACACTGCATTGGGCCAAATTGCCAAGGTTACAGTGTTGGAAACACCAAGTTGAGAAGGAACATCAGCAGTAGCAGAATTAAGGTAAATTAGAAAGAATTGTTATGGAAAGTGTTGGGTTTTTTGGGAGGAATCTGGGCAGAGACAGGCAGGTGTGTGCAGGAGCAGTAAAAAGAGCAAATGTGTGAAATACAAAGTTGTGTTTTGTGTCAGGTAAATAAAGGTAACCTGTGTAATTGTAATTGTGAAGTGTGAGGAACATGGCCATGGGACAGTTATAAAGATGAGTTCTAATAAACAACCCAGGAAAGCAAAGCATGGAAGAAGGCCTTTGAACAAATCTTTTGTTTGCAATTAACTATTATAAAGTCTTAAGCTGTTTTGTAATAAGAACTTTTGAATTATAGTTTTAGAATGTTACTTTGTTTTAAGGATTTTTAAACTGTAGCTTTAGAATGTATAAAGGATTTAAACAAAAGAGGGAAGTGAACCCATCCCAAGCTCCTAATGAAACGGTGAAAACATCCGGGAAAAGGAATATAGACATCAACGTCACTGATTAATGATTTCAAAAAGGGAAGCTGGACATCACTATCATAGATTAATGGTCCTAGAAAATAGAAGCTGGACCCCACATCTGGAAACTGGACCCCACCATCTGGGATACACATCCTGGAATGTACATCCTGGGATATTGAAACCTGGAGTAGATCACAATAGAGTATAGAAATGGGAAAGGAACCAAAACATCACAGATTTACAATCCTGAAGTATAGAATTGTGACGTAAAAAATTGGAAATAGAAACTGCTGAGAAAGCTTATGAATATGCATGAATATGATAAATTAATACCAGCAAACCCAGCAATCAGTGTGCAGTTGGAGGGGAAAACCCCCACCACTGTACCCAGCGCTGTTTTTGCTCATATGTTACCATATTAATTAATAAATTGAATTACTGCTTGATATATCGGCTGAGTCAAGCTTCTCATTTCTAACAAATGGATAATTAGATATAATATGAGGTAAAAACCAAAGAAGGATGGGATCTTTCAGCACTAGGACTGGGAGTGATTATCAATGATGGCATTTTAAAATGGAGGTACTATGGCCTAAACATGTTCTGGTTTCAATATCCATTCTGCCTTGGGTTCACATGCAGTCCATGGCATGTCTTATTTGTGTGTTTCAGCTCATCTACCTTCTTAGATTCCATTTATAATTGCTCTATATTATGTTGATTTTTGACAAGATTTGAGTCTGAATAAACTGGTCAGGTCATTGTGATTTGCAGTCCACACAAAGTTAATTTTATTCCAATGAAAACCCACCATCAGTATTGTTCCCTGCATCTTGGAACACAAAAAACATTACTAATCCATTGCACTGACTTTCCATGATTCGCAGAATAATGAAGGCAGACATGAATTCTCAGAATAAAAAGCTCCCAGACATACTCCCACACTTGTTATTTCTGTGATCTTCGCTAATGCTAGGTGGAAATTCTGTTTTCACTGAAAGAAACAGTGTTTCACTTGTTATGGAGATGCTTTCAAACAGTATCCATTTTTATTACCTGTATCCACATCACGGCCTGCTTGGGTCCGTCCCCTGGCCCTTGCTGACACACCCAGGGGCTGTGCCCGACCCAGCAGCCAGCCTGGCCCCACTGGCCATGGGCGAGGCATCCCAGGTCCAGCTCAGTGTTGTCCCTGCCCCCAGTTACACACTCCTTCCTTTTTGACAGCAGATTATCACACCCTCACACTTGCACATCAACCAATTCAGTGTTGCAGTAATTAGAAGCTGGGGTCACTGTGAGCTGATGGTTGTCGGCAGGCACAGGATGTTCGTGTTTGTGAACTGAGACTGGGTCATGCACACCAAACCCTGTCCTTGACCCCTTGCCAATATTTCCAAGTCCTCCCCTTGCAGTGAACAACATGGCTATTGCCATAAATACTCATTATAATATTGGCTTTTCGCAGATATTAAAATGGATGCTATATGGATAATGTTAAAGTAACTTTGCTATAAAGATGTAGTTTTTACTTCTGCTATTAACTAAACTTAGACATAGTAATGAAATAGCTGATATAGTTAGCTTGTGGTAATTGAACTTCCTGCTTGGTTGGGATAACATCCAAAAACCGTATGGTGAAGACCCCTGCTACTGATATGCCACCTATCAGCACCCACCATCTGTAGAAAGTATGGACCAAAGCCCAAGCTGGAGGTGATAACAAGAATGGACTAAAACCACAGCCAAGGAATACTCATGCTCTAAAAAGGCAGACCAAGGAGGAGCCATGCTAAACAATTCTTGGAACACGTAAACTAGTTTGGGGAAAAGTCTAAATATGCATGATTGTTTATTAATATGGAATAGGCTGACACAATAGAAAAGGTATGTAAAGGGTGTCTCTGAAATAGCAGCTGTGCTCTTGGCTGAATGCCAAGCACCCAGACATTAAACTTTGCTTTATCATCTTTATCTCCCATTGTCTTTTATTAAACTTTTAAATTTTACCAGGAGAATGAACCTCATTTTTCACAGCTATCAAAGGGATATAAACCAGCAGAATATTTTTAGTAGTCTGCCCATTTTAACTGTGGTGCAAGTACTCATTTTTCATTATGGCATTTCATTGATTTTATATGACAGATGACACATCCTATTTATAGTCACAGCAGGACCTTCACCTTTATCCTTAAAACTGTGTTCTGTCAAAAACTTCAAACACAAAGTTGCATATATGCATATTCAAAAGGGCACCTCCACTTTCATAATTTCTATTCTTGCATTTTCCTATTTTATTTTGCATCTCTGACCATTCCTGATGCAACTCAGTTATCCAGATGAAAGTATCTCACTCTGAAGGAGTTTCTAGTGAAGTTGAGCGCATAGTCAACAGCATCTGCATAGAAGAAAAGGGTTTCAAAGAACTAAATCCCCAATGCCAATCAACCTGAGTTTCTTAAAACTGTGAAGATCAGGGATAACCAGTAATTTCATCTCTTCCCACTCCTATCTACTGTCTTTGTACCAGCTCTGTAACAGTTTTCGTGCACTTATTCAGTCAGGATAGCCGAAGGTCAACGCTTGCTACTGTTGCTTCATCCTCTGACCTTGGAGGCTGGTCATGGTCACTAAACCCTGGAAGCCAGGGCCTCCAGCTGAGTCAGTAAGTTGTGGAGTCACACATGTGGGGTGTATTTCCAGTTTCCAGTTTCCTGTTTTCTTAATCTTCCTGTTTCTGTTGGGCACTGATGTTTGGTTTTACTGACTGCATCACACGCCTCAGGCTGGCAGTCTCTCTCTAACAGACATATTCACCATTCTTTCATTCAGTTTCCTAATCCTGTTTCTCTGATGAGCTTTCACATCTGACCCACAAATGGTTCCTAGACTGATTCATCCATTTATCAATCTCTTTACAGGGATCCTTATTGAAATAATCTTCCCATTTCCCATCTCTCCACTGCATTTTGGCTCAAGCAAATATCCAGAATCATAATCCCTACACTCAATAACCTGAATCTCAAACCACTCATCCTTTTATCACCTCATGACCTCTAAAATCACTGTCAGGCCTACATTCTGGGATCATCTGCCCAGGATGCACTTCCAATGCACTTAACACTGAACTTCCAACAGCCAGCCACATTTTGCTTGTGCTGAAATTATAAATTAATGCTCCAAATCCTTCTACCCACATGATATTCTTTCACAGTGGTTGTGCAATCATGTTTTGGTCTTTCCTTTCTAAGGGCACGGAATCATAACCTGAACAGAATCAAATTTATACTCATACCAGTAATATGCCATAATGAGACAGATATTAAGAAAAAGCAGTTTAAAAAAAGGTGTTGTATGTATTTATTGCATTACCATTAATAAATAAAGTCAATTTTAAATTTGTTGAGTGTGCTAAGACTATTAAAACTCCACACCCCAATAAAACGATCAAGATACAGCATATTAAAGCACATCAAGTTACATCAGAAAAAACATGAGCCATGCTGCCAGGGCATTGCATCTCAATAGATGTAAAACCCATGGAGTCACAAATGGAAGTGCAGTCAGGTGTTGTGTTTGCTGGTACAGAGGCAGGAGGCTGCAGTTTATTTCTGTACTGCTTCAAGGCTGAGATTTGCCAAGAGTTGCTTTGTATGAGCTTGTTTTGGCCTGCAAGGGGCTCTGCATTTGTTTGTTTAGCTGTAACAGCAGTTGCCTAACAATCAGATTACATGTAGTACTCTCTAACTGGTTTTGACATTAGTTAACTTTGTGCAACTGTACACTATACTGTTGTGGAATATTTTTGTGAAACTATGGTTAGTGCAAATAGGTCATTATTCTGTGTCTGTGACCTGGAATTGCCTACAATAATAGGAGTGCAGGATGATAGCAGAGGCCTTGAAAGTCCAGGCACATGATGATACCAGAGACCCCAAGGTCATAAACATATTACTGACACTCAGTTATTGGTCACTAAAGGAATGTAGCCTTGGGAACTGGATAAAACCAGTTTTAAGGAGAGGAAAAAAAGAGAGAAAACAAAGAGCAAGTGTCTAACATAATATAAAATAAACCAGACAGTGAATGTGATAAACAAGTTCACTGAATTTAAGGATCATATAATTACCTTTATTATTTTTGCAAGCAAGAATAAGCAAGGACAGCGCTGGGCGGCCTGGAGTCTCCGCTCCGCTTTGGCTCGCAATATTCCTATCCCCTGAGTCCACCTTTTATTGCCTTCTTCTCCGGGTTTAGGGATGACGTGATCTGTCTTCTGCGCTTGCTCGTTCAGTTGCTAGGCGGTCTTTTTCTGCCTTCTGGTGGTCATGGGATGAAGGCTTAGTCTTCCCTTAGTCTTCCTCTTTGTGAATGCTGTGAACTTTTTTCAACTTTTTTTTCTTTTTTTTTTTTTTAAACGTTTGCCTTATAAGGCATATCTATACAGAACACTATACTCTTTCTGCAAGCTAAGAATTCTTGCTAGTACTATACACTTTCTGCAAGCTAAGCAATTCTTGTGAGTTTAAGGATTGTTATTACAGCTGCTTTTCATTACTTTCCTTTCATAAGGCATACCTTTACAATGGAATTCCCAAAGCACTATAGTAAACCAGCAACCATATGTATCTGCACAAGAAGTCTTTAGCTATTTAACTATTGTTTTATATTGTATAATTATTTAGCTATTGATTTAATTAATGAAGAAACGTATTACTACTTATTACAGAGAATTTTGTTATAATAAGAAATTGTGAAGCAATGAAGAAAGAGGAAGATGTGGTGCATGTTACAAAATATGTAAAAATAAATCCAAGCACAGAACCTAGAGAGAGGAAGTTTCCACCACCAGCATCAAATTTCTCCCAATGAAGAGCAAGAGACACCAACAAATCTCCTATTTCATGGTCAACCTTTGGGGCCAGAGGGGTACTGGGAGAGTGATTCTAATACTAGAGAACAGAGACAGCTACTAGGAAGTTTCCATACAGCTGTTTTAACTGCAAATTAATGTGGCTTTTTCAGTAAAAATTATATTATTTAAACTATTCATGTTGCTAACATTGCCACCCGACTGACAGCAATGCTTTGCTGTTAAGACATTAGTTATGAAAGCAAAAAATTGTACTAGTAGAATGTATTTCTTTAGCCCACAAAAATGGAGCATGCTGCAGCCCAATGTCAAAGAAAACCACAGCCCTGTAATTCAAACATTGCGCAAGGGACCTCCAACATGACCACGTGTAGGGTCTGATGTGGATGTGTATGACTGGTATCAGAACAGGAACCATCTTTAGATGTATACCTAAGACTGGAACAACAGCAACAAAGCCCACATGCCCCAAGCAGGATAACAGTTATAACTCCAATATAATAGTGAATACTGATAGCACAGGCACCGTTGTCTCAGAATCAGATGTGCGGAATCAATCACTACCACTCTATAATCATGCTGTCTATTTCAGTTTCACCTTAGTAAGGGCAAATACACCTCTGAGGTTTGTGTTGTCTCCCATTACTTCCACTTGAAGCCTGTTGTAATATGGATGCAACTGTCTGGGACAAGAGATGAATTTTCAGAAGTATTTTCTTGTTCAGGCAATACCAAATCAATTAAACTTTTTCCTCCCAGTCAATCAGATAAGCTATGCCTTAAAGTGGTTTTCAGGATCTCTGACCATATATACCCAGAATTTTTGTTTTGTCTAAGTGTTTCCAAACATGGACTGTATCACCTGTTTTGCAGCTGATTGGTTTTCTGGAGGTTGTAGTTGGGATCAGATTGCATTTCTGATGGGGTTTTTTTGTGGCAAGAATATTGCCTTTGGCAATGCAGTTGGCATGGTGGCTAAGTTGAATCTGGCATGTTTAGTCTTGCAGCTTAAAAAGTTGCCAATTTCAATTGTCTTAGAGCCCCTTCCTGCCTTGCACCTGTCACAAAATGAGTGGTTTCACTTGCTTAAAAAATCACCATCAAAGGTTTTGGTGAAACAGATTTCAAGATGAATTTGCAAAAGCACAACAAAGTTTGATGGCAAGGTTCACCCTACTACTTATTACATGCATAATACATATAGACAAAAAGCAAAATAGAACTAATTTAGAGTGATTTATGTGGAGGGCAGGGATGTAAAAGGGGTAAGGCAGAAAAGGGTAAGGGTGACCCTCTCTAAACTCCTTCTCAGAGAGGTGCAGTTGTTGGAAAATAATTAAATGTAGAAAATTTGTAAAATATAATGTGTAGGTAAGATAGGAATTTATAACCGTTTGAAGTGTGTTGTAACTTTTGGAGTGTGTTGTGAGAATGTAACCATAGAATTCAAGCAACCGTAATGAATGTTTAATCAGGGGGGGGAAGCAAGAATGCTGATTTGTATACAATGTTCTGGAAATAATGATAAGTACCTGATTTATAGTCTTGTTTGTGGCTTAAGGAATGTATCATGAGTATCATGAGGAGCAAGTTGCCAAGAAAGGGGAATTGTTGGGGGGTCGTTGCTTAGAGAATCTGCAACGGACTGCACGTACACATATCATATATAAGGAGATCGATGTATCAGTGGCGTTGGAGCTCTGATTTGGGACTGCGGTCCCCAGACTCCCGGGCCCTCAATAAAGCACCGCACAAAGCTTACGGGTTTTGTCTCTCTGTTCGGGCAACACAGTCTGGGTGCAACTGGATACAAACTTAGGCTTGGACTTGGTCAATGGTTTAAATCTAAAGGATTTAGCAGCCTTTAGATGTTAAATTAACCAATAATCAATTACAATCACGAAAACAATGACAGTTGTGGGTTCAAGATGATAATGTCTACTATATTTGCTGTAGAATGTTCAAGTCAATACACACACACACACAAAGATATGTATATTTACAAAGGCACACCTATCAAAAATTTCCCTCAAGAATGAGTGAAACACCCACATGTAATGCCTTTTGGCGTTTCTCAATGGCAGGGGCTGAGCCTCGAGTAGCTGGGATATTAGCCCAGCTCCCATTACCAGCCAAAGGTCCTCCAAGTTTCACAAATTGGGAGTTCACACACTGAGAGGTCCCACTCAGAGGGAGATGCTGGTGCAGCCCACTGCAGTTCAGAAGAGCTGAAAGGGTCTTACTTAGGAAAGCTGTTTATAGGGTCCTGAGATGATTGGCTTCAGTCACCAGTAAATTGTCTTACTGCAATCCAAGACTGGCAATTACTGAAATTTTCAAAATTCCATTAAGGGTAGTACTGTTCTACTCAGGCTGCAGTTCAGATAAGGGGTGTTTCTGGGCTGCCAGGGATGATAGATTATTCCTACTCTCCTATTCCACCTTGGCCAGGCAGCAGCAGCTCCTAGTAGGGTCAGTGCTGCCCCCACCCCAGCCTTGCAAGAGTTCCCAGTGTGGTCAAGGGGTGCTTCACTGCTCAGCTCCTACACAAAGGCCAAGGCCACAATTATTGAGATCATAGAGCAGATGCAAGCAGGCCAGAGAAGAGGGGGTGGGGATGCACCCCCACAGGACCCCATTCCCACTCATTAAATGCCCCTGTTAGGATTGAGCAATGGTCACATGGTGTTCATGAGCCTAACATGTGCAATTTAGATTGTGTAATTAATCAGTGTGTTTAATCATGAGCACATGTGAAGCATATTTTTCTGTCTGTGGGAAACACCATGTATCTTTGATCACCAGCTGCATTTATTCTTCCTAGGAACAGTATGATTATTAATGTAATGAGGATATTAGCATGTATTGCCAAGGGAGTTTCCAAAGCTAATCCCAGACCTGATTGCTATTGGGACTGAAGACATTGTGAGCAGAGCACTCACTACAGGAGTGCACGGGTGACCACAGAGCTGGCCATCCTCACCATGGATAGGGTCTGTGCAGTGTGCCATGCCATCATCAGTCCAATGACCAAGCCCCTGTTCTTCAGCTATATTCAGGTGGGTGTTCCACCACAAAACTTCTGTTTTCTTTTTTTTATTTTGACCTATTTATTATCAGCCAACACCTATAACTCATCTGCTCAGAGCTTTTATTTTCCTTATTCAATAAGCCACCCCTCGGTCTGTGTTGATGCTAATGTAGCAAAATGAGAATGACAGAGTGCTTTTTGTTTTAAACAATACTGATTTAACACCCATTCATAGTCTTATAGCATCAAACACACAACCACTAAGAATATCTGTCATATTTCATTTGTCTGGATCAGATCACTAAGAGAATCTGTGGTCTGGCCAAGATGACTTGGATATGATAAGGGAATATCAGCTGAAGAGTGGTCATCATGCTTCTTTTGACTGGGGAAAAACAAGTGGTTTTTGAATGCGCCTTTCGCTCTTCAAGCTGCTTCTTGGGTTGGCAGTGAATATAAATGTTTTTTTTCTTTCATCCTGTCCAACCTTCCTGAACTATTTTTGCTGATACAGTCCTCCATGTGTCTCCCTCTGGAGATTTTATGGATCAAATACTGTTCCTTATCTTCCTGCCATTCTCCACATGTTCAGTTCCATCCTTCATTTTCCCAGTATGCTCACTGATGTTCTGGGGTCTTGGTAACAATCTGGTCTCTGTGCTGTCAACAGTCACAATTATTTTAATCCTTCTGTTTTACTTGTTTCTGCTGGTGCTTTCAGACACATTTTGTATTTGCACACCTTAGTGTTCCTACCACAGATTTCTGCATCAAGAGACCCAGCGACTGTATAGAAATCAGCTTTTTCATACTCGGTCTAAATTATCAGTCACTGTGTGTGGTTCCTACCTTTTGTTTCTTTTCCAATGAATGAGTCTAACCTCTTCCTTCCACAATGAGGTGGTGGAATGATCTCTTCTTGCCTTCTCACTTTGTATTCCCTGCCAACTTATATGGCAGTTAATGAAACGAAACTCACTTCAAGACCCTACAGATAAGGAAAGTGATTTCTACTTCATAAACCAGCTGACTCTGTTTACTCATATTTTCACCAGCAGAAGTATCAGTATGTGTGTGCCCAGGTAATCTGTAAAAGTACAGTTTGTGCACAACATGTTGGACAGGACATGCCACTACTGAATCCTGTCTACATTTCCTAAGTTCCTCTTCATTGGTTAAAAACAAACTGCATTTGGTTAGCCCTCGAGTCAACAGTGACTGTGATCTTGGTATTTATTTTTACTGCACGTGAGTCTCAGAGAACACTGCTGGGTCATTGTTTTGCTTTTGTTTTCCTTTCCTAGTTCCATTCCAGCACCAGCCCAGTTCCTTTATCCTCCTGTCATCTTATCTCATGGTTTCATTTTCTTGTTCTCTGGTCATTGAATGAAACCATCCACAGGTTGCACTATGATCCAGGTGAACTTCTGACCTTAGATAACAGTATATGCCATTATTTTAGTACTTGTTCTACTGTTTCTTCTCATATTTCCACTTGCCCAAGCACATTTCCACTCTCACTCCCAGAACAACCTGAGTTTTCATGATGCAAATGTCTGCATAACTTCCAAATAAAAGTTTGGTGTTCATTTACAGGTTGGGATTCCAAGTTGCTTTCTATTTGAACACCATTAATCACTAACATCATGTATATAAGTTAAAATGCTAGTCATATTTGTCTATTCTGTTACCAAACAACTTCTAGCTGAACCCACCATAGGAAAGCTTTTTGCTTCTGGGGTACATTGTCTGTTATGCTTTCCAGTTCTTCTTCTTTTTAGTAAGGATGCTTTCAGTATAGGTTAACACACTCTTTTAGAAGTTGCTAAGGCATATTCAGTATTTGTGAACCTAGCAAGCCAGGATTGTGTAGTGTCTTAAGAACAGAACTTATCAAATGCCCTAAAAGCAGTCTTACAGTTTTCTTGGCTCACCTCTCTGGAGGATATGTGTGTCATGCACAACACTGCAGAGAACTCGAGATCTTACAGAGCATTTTGTGACAAAACAAGGGCAAAACCAGGCTAGTGACTGCCAGCTACAAGAGTCCTAGTACAACCCCAAATACGGGGTCTACCCAGCATGCAAGAAGCCAACTCTCACAGAGTCGAGATATTTATTTCATGTCTGCTCAGAGATTAGTGTAACATGGTAAATCCAAAGCTAGCACCCAATCAGTAGACCAGCTACCTGCTTTTGTACATTCAGACTGATAAATGGAAAAATTCCACAACTCATAAAAGTTGTGAAGTAAAGTAGGTATGTGTTTATTCAGCTCTGGGTGCATGTGGGATATCTCCCCAAAGACATAAAGTAACCCTCTATTTGTTCCCTGAAATGTTACATATGCATGAAGTTTCGAAATAGACTCATGTACATTCATTTCTTAGTCCGCCTAGCCCCGATTCATATTGTAATTGTCCCTTGGAGCTTGAGTCTGGTGGTCACATGGGAGGAAGGAAAATGAGTTTTCCTCACCTTCAGAGATGAAGTTTTCACCTTCTCTTCTTGCACATGCTCTCTGGTCTCTTGGTCGCAGTTCAAACCACAAAGCTAGTTTAGGCTGGTTTGGGGTCGAGGACCCCCTCCTATCTCAACAGCCTTGCAAGTCTGGCATTCCTTCCATCCTGCATTTGCAAGCAGTTCCTCTCTTATCAGAATATCCTTGCATTCTCTCCTCCTGTCTTCGCCAGGACAGCAAATGTCAAGCAATATACATCCTCTAAACAGCTATTCTTAATCCATCACCCTTTCATTTCTAACCCCCTTGCCTCAAGACTGTGAAAGAGAAACATTTTCCCTACATACAACAGTCTAAACCCACATTCACTGTGAGCACATCTTCCCACCTTCCTGTAAAGGCATAGCACCACTTATTTTATCATGCATGCTTTGTGGGGAAGGAGCTTATTTGAGTAAGGGGATACTACAGCTTATGGACGTGTATTTTTCTATGCACATAACTCAAGGTTAGCGCAAAAGTTCAACAAAAATTCTTCTTTGGCCTTATCAACTGTTTGGTCCAGTGTTATATTCTTGTTTGGCAGATTTATGGTGTCATCTTGTTCTCACTTCTCTGCAGAGGGGCCGTGATTCCTGGGTTCTGATGGTTATCTTGCAGAGATAGGGTTTATTACAACACCAGCACCATTTGTTCAGCTCCTCTCTTGAGTTTCCATAATTTTCACAGGAGTCCCAGTGACGATATAGTCTGATGGATATATTTCATCCCAAAGCTAGACTGGTGGTAATGCCTTGCCTGTTCAGAGCTAGGTTTAGAGGTAATTCAAATATCTGTCCCTTTGCTGACCACAAACCCTATTTAAACACACTTCCTTTCTACCTAAATGCTAAACAGAATGCTGCCTTTCAAGGGGCAGTTTGCAGCCCTGTTTATTTGTAAATTGGTCTCTTGAAAAAAGAGTCCTAGGTTGCCTGGAGTACCCCAGCTCTGAAGGGGGAACCTTTGCTATTTTTGATTCAGACAGGCTAAGCTTGGCTGCAGCTTTTGTAGAGGATCAGCCTCTGGGATCGGTGGTAAATTAAATGTTGCAGTTACTGTTTCCTTTCAGGTTTTTCCAGTGGTTTGGTTTGATTTCTCTGAATCTCCATTAACTTGAGAATTTTCTACTACCATGAAGTGTGTTTTATAACCTCTTTTTTCCCAAATCAGTTTAACTAATTCTCTGAAGCATGTGTGGATTTTATGAAAGGGTGTCCTCTGGAAACCATGTATTTTGTCAGGTATGGAAGGGCAAAAACCTCCATGCTGTCCTTCTCTGGGAGAATTTCAATCTAGCTCGTTAATGACATCAACAAAGACAAGCAAATAGTTATTTCTCCTTGCTGTAATTTGCAGGAACCCTGCATGGGTCATGCAGAAGACCCTGGGTTTTGTGGTACTGAATCTTTATTTTCCTTTGACTCATTAAAGCTGTGGCTTTTCTGATTAATTAAGCCTTAGGGCATTGGAGTTTCTTTAAAGTTGTTTGTTTGTTTGTTTGTTTGTTTGTTTTTGGTGGTTTTTTTTTTTTTTGTTTTGTTTTCTGTTTTGTTTTGGTTTGGTTTTTTCCCTTTAGTATAGGTATTTAGTGCTGACTTGTTCTGGGCTTTTTTTTTCTTTTTCCCTGAGTGTAGGTATTTAGTGCTGGTTTGGAGGATTTTCAGGACTGTTGGATTAACTCCCATCTGCCATGACCACTACCACCAGCTTTTTGCTTCTGGAAATTACCTGCATATCTATGGGGTTTTAGAAGCAAGTGCACATATATTATGTCATACATGTCAGAATGTTTATGAGTTTTTTAATACCATTTGACCAATCTTATGGTGTTTGTCCCAGGTAAATTTAGCCACAAAGTATCTGTTTTAACCACATAACTTGAACAGATTTATGCACAAAATTCTGAGTAGATGAGCAAGAGGAAGTTTGTGTGGAGGGTGTGGAAAGATATTTTATATCTCTTGCTGTGCAAGAAGTTTGCATGAAAGAACCCATGTGGTGATGACTATAATTTTTCTCTCCCCTGCTACTCTTCCTATTTCTATCTCTCTCTCTACCTCACATTTATTGTTAGGTGAAATTTGTACCATTGAGTTTGGCATATGATCTTGTTTGCACCTTAATTCAGGCAGAGGCATCTTTTAATTATCGGACCCTAACATTATTCCAGAATTGGGATCCTAACATCATTCTGGTGGATCTTAACACTCCTTTTCCTGAATGAAAAGCAAATCCACCACTTCCAAGAAAATACTCTCATTCTCACAAATCTATTACTTTTTAAGCAGCAGCATAAATTTTGAGCTCACTCTCCCTTGAACATCATTATTGTTCTAATTTTCTAGACAATGTAGTTCCTCTTCCAGCCATGGTACCACAAGTGTCTTGAGCTAGAAAGAGCTTTTAGCTTGCTGAAAGAGCTGTTAGCTGCTCGATGTCTCTGCCCTGAGTGGCCTTTCAAGGGAATGATTCTCCCTTTTGTTCCCAGGACAAGCAGTCATCTACTGCTCCTGACTCAGCCCAGGACCTGCATTCTCTGCTGGTGCTGCCCCAAACGCTGCTTCCAAATGAAGAGCCCCTTTCTGTTAAAGCAAGTAAACCTAAAAAGGCTACATAAGAATCAATGCAAATAGCAGAAGGTAGCAGAGCAGGTCTGTCCGATCCCACACAATGGACCTTGACTCCAGTTGTTAGGAAAAGAGGAGCTAGAAGTGAGGTGAGCCACATTAGTCTGGGTGCATGGGGTTGCTCATCAAGCCCTTATCAGGGGGGGGCCGGGGATCTCTTGTGTGGCTGCAGACAAAAACAGCTCCCTATCAAACAGGAGCAGGAGTGTCAGTTACAGGACTGAAGACTCTGTTTGGGTGCTTGGAGGTAATTCCACAAAGCTAACACACTGTCTGAAGAAAACATGCATAACTGTATGCTTTGGATCTCCTCTCTCCCGCTATCTACCTGTTCATTGTTTGCTAGCTGGTCCTGCAGGCAACATAATTACTGCTCATCTTTTGAGTCAGGGGATTTCTTGAATGGGTGGTCACAATCTCCTGCTGCTGGAATTAGTTCTTCTTTAAGGACATTGGTTTTGAGCCAAAGCAGTTAATTACGTAGTTCATAGTCTTGATTTAAGTTGGGCCTTGAAGCTGAGATCTTTAGGCTGGCCTTCAAATTCATTGTTCCTAGGTATACTTTTGAATGCTTTACTGATTCTTTAGGTCATCTTGACCTTCTGGCATAACCCAGCAATTTTGGATGTACACTAAGGAGCAACTCTTAACCTATAAAACCAGCAATGATTTTTAAGGAGCCCGGCAGCAAAATGTGTACACTTGTACAGTCATGTTCCTGTATTTGATTCTGTCAAGTAAGACTTGATTTTGACCATCGTGGTTTGTGTGTCTCATTAGGAATTTGGACATTAAACCTGCAAGCTTGCTACCCATGACTTTCGAGATCCCAACCATGTAAGATACCATTTAAATGAATTTTCTCAAACCACGTTTATTTTTTCACTCTCCGAATGGCTCATGGCTCTCAGTCCAAGATCATCTGCTGGGGAAAGACAGGAATTCAGAGGATTTGGTGGGACTACTCTGTGTCAGAGGTGGCTCTGTTACTGAGCTCATGTTTTCTGTAGTGCTAAAGACAGCAGTGGTCCTGGCTGTGACTTCTCATGAGTGAATAGCTGTTCTTTTGCCAGAATATAACCAGCCCATTAAAGGACAACTAAGCTAATTCATACATAAATGCTATCTCAAAGCACAGTGTAAACCCCTCTGCCTGGATAAATGAAAAGCAAGGCGGGGAGGCAAGGTCACACAGAGGAGCTGTGATTTACTTGCATCTCATGGGAACAAACTGACAAAATCCCATTGTTTTCCTGGATACATATCTGCACGAATTACTAACTATACCCCTAACACATATTATCACTGAATGTATTTGGGGAGGCACTTCTATCAAAATAATACAGATGAGTAGCTGGACATTTTTGTCTATAAACAGCATTTGGTTATATCAGGTGTAAAGGAGAAGCAGCCCAAGAATTTAAACATAGATTAAGTAGCCAATTATTCTATGCTAAACTGTGTTTTCTCTTCTGTGTGTGCTTACTGATAGCTTTTGCTTTTTAACCCTGTTAAATCAAATGTCATGCACTACCAGAATGCCTGGCACTTACGTTAAAATCACAGAATCAGAGTGGGTTGGAAGAGACCTTTAAAGATTGACTAGCCCAACCAAAATGTATATAAAGTATTCTCACAATCTTTTACTCCCTCATTTAACTAGCAAAATTACTGTCAGCGTAGAGTCATGTACACTATGCCAAATGAAGAATCTTTCCCAAAAAATGCATTACATGTTCTCACAGCGACACAAGCACTGAATAAAAAGCAGATTAATAGAACATTCTTTCTCAGGGCTGAACTTTCTAAACATGGAAAAGCTGTAATATGTTTCATACATTTATACAGGTTCATGTCTTAAGAGAAGTAGTACCAGCAAGTCCAGTTATTTATATATAATTTTAAGGGGGGGAAAGGTGCCATTCATTTCTATTATATATTTTTCTTTTTGATAATTCCCAAAGATCTTCCCTTCCACTTGGATTACATAAATGGCAGGCTGGAGGACCTCCATCCCACACACACTTTGATCACTTTCTGAAAGGGACAGTAAGCCAAGCCAAGCTCATCCAGCCCATTATCCACTGTGGCCCCAAGAGGAAACCTGGGTTCTCTCTACTCTCTGGTAAGAAAACTCGGCTCAGAAATTCCCTAAAAGTGCACCTTTTTACTGCATCTTAGAGTGATGTCTCAGGTTTTAGCTTTTATATTTTTCAGATTCTATGCTGCTTTAGTGTGTGGTTCTGAGCTTCATATTGAGGGATGGCAAGCTTTCTTCACAGAGCAGGGAGACAAAGCAATTCCTTCTCTAGCTGGGGACCAAGGACAAATGATCCAAATTTCAGGCCCAAGAGAATAAACAATGGTGGACTGAAGAGAGAACAACAAGAAGGATGGGACTTCATAAGCTGAAGCCATAGCTGGACAATTAACTCCAACATGTAAATGGACCACAACTTATAAAAGTGTGAGACCTTGTGACCAGTCATCCATTTTGTGACCATTTTTGGGTTCATCTTGGGTGTAGCCCTGGCTGGGCTCTTGTGCTGCCCAAAGGTGTATCCACTGAGGCCTTCTAATAAATCCCTACTTTATTCTTTAACTCTGTCTAGTCTCTGTCCTAGGTTGGCCTTCTCAAGGCATCAAGAGTGGGAATATAGAAAAGGTTATACCGAGGGCTGCATTAGCACAGCCTGCTGCAAATGCTTCACCCTGTGTGCGCAAGAAAGCAGCAGCTCCTGAAAGCTGTTGTGAGGCCAAGTGGAACTCATGCTCATGCACTGAGGAGCAAGGCTCTGCCATGTACAGCTGCAGTAGCAGAGTCTCACAGACAAGCAGAATCTCCAGGTACCACTCCCTCAAGAACAGATGCGTTCACTGTGCAGGAATGGAGCAGAAGGACACAGCACCAGCATAATTCTGTCCCTCTGGTCTCTACATAGGTCAAGGGAATTTTCTCTAAATGGGCTGAGTCTCTTTTTGCTGCCTAAAGTCTGAGGGGTCTTCCCTGATGGAGGACAGGTGAACAAGCACTCTCTGGAAAGCTGTGATTACCCATCCAAATACACTTCATAAACTTCAGGAATCACCTCTGCCTGGGCTTCTCCTGGCTTTTCCCATTACACCGTCAGGATGTGTGTGTAGGACGATATGAGCCTACAACATGTCATGAGTTGTTCCCATCCAATTATTTTCAAGTTACTGACTGAAAAAAATTGTGTGGGCTGACTCACCTCCGGAGCATTGATCAGTCTTCCCATCGAACTTCTGCTCTCAGGCCATCCATACCTTTTCCTCTGCTTTAAGCAGAAACAATGTATGTTGCTCAGTGCACCACAGAAATGCATCAACAGGCAGCAATGCACGAGTTTTGTTAGGAAAAAACAAACTAACTTTTCAACACACCTTTGTTGAATTTTCATCAGCAAAGCTCATTCTTGTTTATTATTTCTGAAGGCAAAGGCTGGATGACCAGGGTGGAATAGGTTTGGAAGGAAGACAGCTTTTTAGATGATGGATTTAATTTTCTGATTTAATTTCCCTTGGCTTTAACAGCTTTGTTTGAAGAACTTAAAAAGTAAAGGGCAGGTAAGTATGTTCAGAAGGCAGGGAAGGAGAAAGAACATTTGTATTTGCCAGCCATTTGCAGCTTAATTTGTAAACTAAATAATAAAGGATGGATGTGTAATTGGAATATTTGGGAACTGTAAACTGCTATACAAGACAAAAAAAGGTATTAGAGCTATCTGGAATCACCCTTACGAAAAGGTGACACCTGCAGCAACATTTGAAAGACTCTTAGTCCGCCTCTGAAGTAAATAAACTTATTTTGATTAGCAAGAATGCATGAACAATCTTAGCTACCCTCTTCTCCTGGGTGATCTACAGATAAACAGGATACCAAGGTAAAGAAAGCCCCAACCACCCAGAGAAAAATCAGCCATTCTCACTGCACGGGTGCCTCTACAGTGGGGGTGTGAGACTGGAGCAAATATTGCTTGGATTCCTGTCTTCTACAGGACTGGGTGTGCAGAACTCTGGATCCTGATCATCATTGCTACATGCAGTAAGTGTTCTGTTATCATTGGAAGGAAAAAAACTGCTGACATCCTTCCCACAACAGATATACATACACTACATGGTAACTATAATAAAAGCAGGGCACAGCTGTTACAAAAATAAGAGAAAGATGAAGAAAAGCTGGAGACATTTATGCATAGTTCATATAGGTTTCCTCAGGTGGCATAAGTACACTGGCAGTGTCGCTCTTTTGTTAGTATAGTTGAGGCTTCTTAGTTTCTGTCAATACAGCTGTGTCACTACAAAATAAATAAAACCACCCTGGTGATGAACACTGCTCTGGGTCAAAGGAAAGGAATTTGGGCCTGGCCTTAGGTCTTATCTTTGCAACATAATCAGCTGACAGGAACCATGTCCAGGAGCTTAACTGTGAGAGCTGTAATAGAAAGGCTAAAATTGGTGTGAATGGAACATAAGTGGGAATGTCTGGGTGTGGAGAGAACCAAGTGCACCCACCAAGGAGAAGAGCCTGTGTTAAACAGCAGCCAGCTAGCAGCTCATCAAGAAACATCCACTTTCAGCCATGGAGACAAAGAACTGTAATGACTCCTGATGACGCCCTGAGACAGAAACACAATTGACCACTGTGAAGATACAAAACTACCCAAACCCTGCCTAAGGTCAGCAACCTAACAACCACCTAGGAGCTGAGGAGTACTTGATACATAGCATCACTTGTCCTCCCTGTCACAACAGGTCTTGGATATGAGACCCGGATGGCGTCATGGAGCCCTCCTGGTGGTTGCACAGCTTGAACACCCAGGCCCTGGTATGTGGAATCTGGGTAGCCTCCTTGGACACCACACACCTCTGGTGCATGTGTGGAGGACTGAAAGTAGGTTTGTTTCAGTTTGTTCCAAACGAAGTCACACCCATAAGTTCTCACCAGGGCGTTTCCTATGCAGTTCATACAATGCTGCGCGAGTATTTCCTGTGACCAAACCTCTTAAGGTCAATCCAATCTTCTGACCATCTCCAGTTCAGCTGACTTGAGAAGAGCTGTGAAAAATGCCAGTCACTTGTTTTTAAAATTTTAAAAGTTTAATAGTAATAAAATGGTATAAAAATAGTAATAAAATTAGAGTAATAAAAATTTGGACAATTAGGATTAGGACAATATGAGACAATAAAAACAAAGAGTTATGGACAGTCCTGGTACCTTTTTCTGGGCAAAATAAGCCCCAAAAAGGATACCCATTAACAGAGGATTAACCCTTAAAAGAGATAGCCTGTTGCACATTCATACACTTCACACATGATGCATAAACAAACAAATAATTCAAACAAAGGATTCTGTCTGGTCAGTGTCAACTTCTTCCTCTGAATCCTGACAGCATCTTCAGGGCTGAGCAAGGCAGGAAGAAGTTAGTTTCTTCTGATAAGGGAGCAATAAATTCTTTTTCTCTGAAAGATTTAGGTGTCATGTGGCTGCTATCTCTGTGGGAGTACCTCATTCGTCTCTTCAAAAAAATATCCCACATACATAGTTTCTATTTTAATTACAAAAACTACATTTTAACTACAAAACTACATTTACCATACTACTAAAATGTTAACACAGCACTACTAATCAATACAACATAATACATATAGTAAATATCTGCATAGGGCCATATAATATGCACTTTTCACAGAGCCCTTTTCCATCCTCACGATACCATCATTACTCCTGCAAATGAACTTTTACATTTATGCCCCTAAATATTAGTTTTTGCATATTTTTTGTGTCCTCATTTTGCTTTTATTGTCCCAAATGAAGGGTCATTACCCAGTGGGCAATTCAAATTCATACATTTCTATTTATTGTAGTTTGCACAAAGTAAGGAGGTGTGTAGTAACCCCCAAAGGGCTGACTCCCCAGTCATCAAAACTTTACACTATTTATACATCTTAACAAACAACCAAACAATTCAGCATGAAGTAACAAATTACATAGCTTTTTATTATTTAGCGCTCAAACCTGTATTTGCCAATTTGTATCTCTCACTTCTGATGCTGATTAGTCCACGTGGATAGTTCTTCCCTCCATTTGCATTGGGGGTCCATTTTGAGGAGGTGGTCAATGGGTCTGTGGTCACAATTCCCCTGCCAGAACTACTTTTCCCCCAGTTACTGCTCAGTCCTGCTGACTTCACTGCTGATGGCTCTCATCCAGACAGCCCATTCATCTCGGGATTGTGCTCCCTTTTCCTTAAAACAAAGCATTAGCCAAGCCTACAAGTTTCTATAAATTTCACAATGCTGCTGCTTAATCCCAGCTGCCTAGGCATAGTTACTGATTAATAACAAAAAAACCCTGCAAAGTTAGCTTCAGATAGTGAGACTAGGTGACTTTCTCCATCACTATCTCACAATTTTAAGGTAAAACATTGAGGTCAAAAAACCCAAGCCAACAAATTTGGTAAGACACTGAAATCCTTTATATTAAAAAAAGGAACAATAAAAGAACACAAGGACTCTTTTTGCTTACTATTTTTTTTGAGTGCAGGTAATCTTTAAAACATTACACAAAACATTAATATTAGAGTAGCTGTATCACTTTGTTATGACCTATCATGACTCTAAAATATTTGTAATAATTTGTCAGTTGGCCTTGTCGAAGATTAATCACATAATTTTCCCTCTGACCTTTTTCACTGAAACCCACTTCAGGCTGATCTCTTATCAGGGACTCTGTTGATTCCCATGGTATTCAACATACCAAAATGTCAACATTTAATTTTTAAGAATCTAAGATGGGTTAGGAAACCATCCTACTGTGCTGTGTGCCAGAGTGGCATCTGAAAAACATACCCATGCAGGTTCATTTGTGTTGTGGGTAGAAAAGGAATAGGAGTACATCACATCTGTAAAATGTCCATAACAATTCTAAGTGCTCACATCCACACTTCTGATTTGCTCTTTAAATGATACTTGTGGAAATCTGCCAGACTTGCTGTGTCAGGATTGATAATTGCCGTGATTTGGCAGCCAAAATTCTCATGAAGAATTGATGAGGATGGTTGACCAAAAACATGAGCTAAGCCATGCTTGTCTTGCACCTGGCTGGAGAAAGGCTCAACAATAGAACATTGTCTGTGAGAAAGCAGAGGCCTCACAGCCCACTGTTGTCTCTGTGAAGCACAGAACAACAACAGGGTCTCTGTACCAGCCTCATCCCCCTCATCCATGGAAGCCTTGTGATAACTCTTGTCCTTTGAGGAGATGAGGATGTGGAGACTCTCTGGGGAAGGTCAGATGGCCTTTGCTGCTGCCTCAGCTAGAGGAGGAGGATGCTGAAGTGTCATGGTTCTGTTCTGTCTTTGTTTCTCTATAAGTCACACAACTCCATTTGACTAAGGGTAACCAAAGACCCTCATTGTCTGTAATTTGAATATTAAAAATATCCCCACCAATATCAACACAAGAAAACAGCTGTTCCTGAATTGAATCCTGCACTTACAGGACACGATGGCCCTGAACCAATCATATTTGACTACAGTCACATCTCCATTTTGCCAAAATCTGAATTTTGTATTTCAAATCCTCTACTTTGGGAGAGCAAGAATATGAACCCACTTTGCAGACAAGACTGTGGGTTGGCTGCTCTGTCCTCCCCAGGGCAGCAACACATCTCTGTTAACATCTGCACCTCCACCAAACTGCATTGGAGTGTACCTGGGAACACCCCTACGCAGCACTATACCCTTATATTTTGTGGACATAGTCCATTTATCACCGGTAATCTAACAAGAATCCATAACCTGTTGCTTGAATGAACTACGCTTTTTGTTAATCTGTGACCATGAAAGTTCTTGAACACAACCTATAGTGCCAAATTGGTTATAATCAGAAATTAAAACATGCCTCACTCAGGCCCTCTGATCTCTGAGAACAAGCTTGAATGTGGGGGGGGTTATTTTCTGCCTAATTTCATACACTTATCAAACACCTGACATAGCCCAATTTTGTATTATCTTAAATCTCTTTCAGTGTATTATCCCTTGCTGTTTCATTCTACACCACACAAAAACAGTATCTTCAATCCCTTCTGTTTGTGATTATCTGAATGAGGAAAATATTCTGGTAATGGAACTGACCTGCTCTCAGGCTCCTGCTGCATCTTAACTCTTGCCATGTGGGGTTGTGACCTGAATGCTGAGTCACAGGGGGACAACAAAGGGGGGACAGCTGCAGGCAACAAACTCAATACGTACATTTTTATAGTCAGGTCTGATGAAAATTATGAGGGGGAGAACGGGACACCGATGAAACAAATTTTTAATTTGTTTTATTTATAATAATTATTTTGTTTTAGAAAGACTCGCTACAGTGAAAATCAGTTAATAGCGATGCCCACTGTACAACTTTTCATTCTAGCATATGACAGTGCGATGAAATAAAGTGCTTCTTGGCAGAGAATGAGGCTGAGCTCAGAAGAATCCACCCCTGAACTTGCAGTGAACTCAGTATGTCAGGAGATGGGTTCTTGGCACTAAATCTGTTCCGTGTGCTCATATGATGACGTTCAGACACAATCAATAAAACTGATAGTTCTTCCCCACATTACAAGGTGTCATTTGTTTGATTCAAGGTGACCTACAGATCATGACTGAAAAGCAATTCCCCATTTTGAGCCATTGCTACTATATATAATAACTGTTAAAAAGCAATTAAGAAGTTTAGTATAATAAAAGGACTAATTATAATCCCCAATATACTCTGCTCTGTTAACTCTGTGATTACAGTTCTATTGATTAATCTTGCGGAACTTCTTTCAGTGAAGAAGAATAATTTTACTTTAGTGGGTGAATAAAATATCTAGCTTCCTCTACTGCTTTTATTGTGCTCGTAATAATTGTGAAGTACATCTGTTTAGAGACAATCTGGCTAGCAAATCAGATCCACTGTCCAAAATTAAGTTAAATATTTGCAGATTCTGTCATGGAAGAAGGATGCACTGCACTCAAAAGAGAGAAGCGGTAAAATGTTTTATTGAGGTAGAATAATGATTTTTGACAAAGTTTGATGGAATTTGACAAAGTTCAATGGCAAAGTTCACTTTATTAACTACTGCATGGAGGAGACATACAAAGAAAAATTGAGTTAGAATGGCTCAGACAGGGACTGGAGGTATGAAGAGTAAGAAGGTCTGTTTTGTTGAGTTGTGAGGTGCTGAGTAGATCCCTTCGCTCCTTTCCAGAGCCTAGGTACAGCTGGATCCTATCTTGGTCTGAGACTCTGTCAATGGTTCACTTTTATTGGAATTACCCACACTCAAACACCTGAGTATCTACAAATGTCAGTAATCCTTCACAGTATGAGTTCAGCATGCTCTCAGTCCCTTCCTGAGAACCTGTCATGGGTATGGGATCTCAAGCCCAAGGAGTGACCTCAGGGAGGTATCATTGCCATGCAGCCTCTGCTTCAGCAAAGGGAGCTCAAAGCTCTGCACAGGCTGTCTGTGCTTGTGCAGTGAAGTAGTTGGCTGCAAGTCAACAACAATAACAAGACAAATACCCTGACTTAGCTCTGATATCTTGTTCTGTACCTTTGGTTATCTTGAACCTTTGGGTTTTGAAACCATCTTTTAAAACATATTTTCAAAATGCCTTGTGGTAAATAGGTATGATTCAGGCTGATAAAATTGAAACAGTAATCAATATTGATACAATAATTAATATTTGGAAATAATAAAACAGTCAAAGGTGTAATCCCAAGAAAGAAAGGGAGTGGAGGGGCTCCCCGCTTCTCCTGCAGATGTTCAGAACAGGAAGAAGTAAGAGATAACTATTACTAAATTTAGTTGGAAGAAAGGAAAATTTGGTTGGACATCAATAAAATGTTAATTATATGAGATTTATTGCTTTAATGTTAGAACATAATATTGGCTTATATTATATTAGCTTTGGCTTACATTATATCAGCTTGGTGTGCATGTGTAATCCAAAAGGTGAATCAAAGGACATTGAGGAAGAGGAGAGGCCTTCCTCAAAGAAGACCCCCAAAGAGTGGTGCGACCCCCTAAAAGAATGGTGGAGCATGCATGGTAAAGGTGATGATGAGGGTGGTGATACAAGTGTGACAGATCGAAAATGGGAGGAGATGGTAATGACAGACAGCATAAAAGGGGGAATTTTGGCTTGACAAGCTGGTACGTGAGGTGACGGGGGCCAAGCCCTGCACCCTGTATCCCATGCGGTTAATTTTGCTTATGAGTTATTATCAGAACCAAATTATTCCTTATTATAACCAAATTATACTGGCAATATTTTGAGTGTATTCAATTTTATATATTATTAAGCTAGTTAATTAAAATTGCTGCTACACTTAATTTTGTTTGGTTTTCTTTTATGATTTGATAATTGGGCAAATATAACAGCCTTCACTCCCTTGTGGGTGAGACAGGGGCTTAACAGCTTTCAAGTGCACCCCAAGGACATGGGGCCTGTTGTTGGTGAGTCTGAACCAAGGACAGGTAGGGGTCAAGTGTGTCCATCACATCACCCCATGCCTGCAGGGTAAACCTCAGAATATACAAGGCCACTATATCATTGAGGAAACTTTCCATCTGACCATGCAGGAGCCACTCTGGCAGTCACACTCCCACCACCAGAGGCCTTCACTGCTGAGGCTGAGGCTCCTTCACAGTCTCAGGCCTCTGCTTCCTTCAAGTAACTTAATTGTGGTACAGCAACAATTGAGAACAAGCTAAAGTAACAGCTTGAGCTGGTGCCTCCAAGCAGGGACCCCAAACAAAAGAATCCCTGGGCCTTTATACTCGCACAGTCTAAGCCCGTTATAGTCTGGGTTTTTGAGTGCTGGGCTCCTGGCGTGCCTCTGGGTGTCCAGTTACCCAGCTGGCCCTCAAGTCTCCATGTGCCCTTCGTCGTGCAAAGGGGTGGAGACTGTTCCCTTCTCATTGCCTCGGGCTCCCAGCACCCAGAGCTCAACCTGCAGCTGGCAACCCGGCCTACCTGCACTACGTGTATTCCTCAACATCTGTGCTCATGTAACTTAACAGTACAATATTTCTGGTAAGTTTTAGACACAAAGCATTGTAACAGGCAATGTGGCTTTGCACAAGACAAAACTAGGCAGTAGACAGAGTGTGAGCAAGTCTGTGGTTGGTTAAGATTCATAAGACTAGATTTTTCAAAAATGAGATTTACTCAATCTATATTGAAGGAGAAGTAGCCTTTTTCCATTTCTTTTTGTGGTTAGTTTTTGTAAAATACATTTAGCTCCTTATTTTTGTTTCTTTCCTTCCTGCCACCATCAATGAGAAAGACACTTGAAAAAAAATTTTAAGTTTCACTATTATGTAACTATGCAGTTTAGAGGAAGCTTCTCCTTATTTAGGCTAAAAGATCTCACAGATGTCTAAGCAGACAAAAGCATATGTTCTCTGACCTCCTCAAATCTCTATCCTGCGGTTTCTTTCCTGTGACACACTTTCCTGTTGTCTCCTATCTAGTGCATGATTATTCACAACCACATCCCAACAGCTTTTCCTACAGCAACCATTAACTAAACATTCCACAAAGCTGTTTCTGCAAGCTTGTGTTTTACTTTAAACAGAATACCCCAGAAATGTTTGTATTAACATCTGGTAAAGATGTTAATACACATACACATTTCTGTATGGCATGAACAGGCAGCACCATCCACCTTTCCCTGTCTTGCTGGTATGTTATTTCCTCAGCAGCACTACAAGCTTGGTGCCAATATAAGAGAGACAAATCAGTCTGGAAGTATGATTTATATGGAATTTCTCTAAATTACACCACATATGTGGATTTAAAATCCCTCAGGGTTCTGTGCTGGAGCCAGTTCTGTTCAATATTTTTATTGATAACATGGATGAGGGTATTGAGTCTTTCACTGGTAAATTTGCAGATGACAGCAAGCTGGGAGTGTGTGTCAATCTGTTGGAAGGGAGAAGGGCTCTGCAGAGAGACTTGGAATGGTTGAATGGATAGGCAGAGTCCAATAAGATGAAGTTTACTAAGTCCAAGTGCCAAGTCCTGCATTTTAGCCACAATAACCCCCTGCAATGTTACAGGATGAGGACAGAGTGACTGGACAGTGCTCAGGCAGAAAGGGACCTGGGGGTACTGGTGACAGCCAGCTAAACATGAGCCTGCAGTGTGTTCTGCTGGCTCTCTTCCAACCTGGTCATTCTGTGAAAAGGGGAAGAGCAAGGACAAAGATAGCCAGGCTGACTGTTTCAAAGGGTTAAGCTTCAGCTAAAGAAATACAAAGCAGAGGACAGGGGAGCCTAGACAAGTGCAGAAATTCCTGATGGATGCCATCCTCAGAGAAGCAGTGAAGTTAACATGTTTCTTTCCTTCCTATGTGCAGCCAGTATTGGTCCATCCATTCTGCTTGGTCAGCCAACAGAACTTGCCAACCATTCCCCTGCAATCACCTGAAAACTCTAGGGTGTTCTGTGAAAGTTCAGCTTATCTTATATGTAAGTTTAATTAAAGAACAGAACTTTATTTGTGGGAATTTTCATCATCTTTGAGAGTTTCTAGGCTAAGCAGAAAGAGCAAAGAAAAAATTACTTATTGCAAAGATTTGGATCAAAATAACTCACCTGCAACCACTACCAAGTCCTCAAATTGTTCTTAGATATAGTTTTTTCTATTGCTTTCCAACTGCATCTCTTAAAAGACCTGCATTACTCCAATTACTCTCCACTTCCCTCACATATCTACATGGTATTCCCTTTAAGATTTACTTCACTTGAGAGCCTTTGCAGTGTGCCAAATATGCAATTACCTCTAACTTCCGCTTACATAATTCCTAGCAGTAGCTGATATTATTTCCCAAGAGATGTTTATTTTGCACACAATGTGAGCAGCATTGTCTTGCTTCTGTTTGAGACTTGCAAGCCAGACAGTAGATCTACATTTGCCACACAAATAGTGTCTTTATTGTTGCCTGTTGTCATCCACAAACACCTGAGCAGCAGGGGCATCTTATTCAGCTTAAGTTACCAGCCTCATAAAAAACAAGGAGCACTTACAGATTGTAACAGGCCTGGAAAAATTAGGAAGTGCCTCGGCACATCTAGACCACTGTTTAGCACACAAAACTTTGTTTACTGCTCAGTACTGGGAACTTACATCCACCAGCTGGGCCCATGAACCAAGCAACTTCCTGCAGGGAGAAGACTATTTTGGGGAGCTGCCACCCCTTATAGTGGGGGTGACAGGCAATTGATAATAGGAATGGAATATAATGATGCCTTACTTATCCAAGTATGGGAACAATGAGTTTCAAAGAAGTAGATAACAGGATGTAGAAGTAGACACACAAGATGCTAAATGTAGCTGGAACCAGTGGATAAACAGATAATGAGGAATATAGTGGCTTTTGTGGCAAAGCCATGTAATGAGAAAAAACGGTGCTAAGAGAAATTAATGGCAAAATCATCTATAACCCTAGGGACAATCCAGTGACCACTATGGTGACCACCAGAGACCCTTCCAGACAACACTCTAGGACCATTAAAGGACTTCCAGTAAGAGGTAGATGCATGCAAATTATTTCTAGAGAAAGTGATGTTTATGTATTAGCCAGGAAGTACACTGTAATCAATATGCATAATCATGATGGATCACTATAGAATTGACTGTACCCCAGCACAGCTTTGTCCTACACAAATACCACCTCAGCTCCAGCTCTGAAATGAGTGTTGTATAAGCTGCCTTCTCCTCACCAGCCCATTACCTGTGATTTGAGCCCACCATCACTGACTTACAGTCACCCTTTGAAGGGATAAAAGCAGGATACAAGGTCTGCCCTCCTACTACAATGCAGCAAGCCCAGTTTCAAGTGGCAGAGACCACTGATCAGACACAAGTTACACTGGCTAAGAATGTGAGACACCTTTCCTAAGAAAAATACTATGCTTGTTAGCATGGAAAGAGCATCTTAGAATTCATACAGGCTAATGAACCAGAAAGCAGTAGAAGTTAGTAGCTGTTAGGCAAAGAAAGCTTCTGGCATCAGAGATAAGGTACATGGTATACCCTTGAATGGTATGTTTCTTGGTGCTTACCAGTTTTACTGCTCTTCTTCCTACTTAGAGACCAACACAAGGCATTCTTTCAATCCTTCCTCTATTGTTTTTCCTGCTCCTTTCACATACAAATGTTACATTTGTAATCCATTCAGAGTAATTGCAATACTCTCACTACAAATCTCAGTTGGGAAGCCAAAGCAATAAACCTCTATGTGTGTTTAGCTTCTCTGAGTTAAAGTAAGATGGAATATCTTTCAAAATCCCCATGAAATGTCATTGCCTATGGTGAATTGTTCTAGCAGTCTAATGCTATCCCTGGATAAGTGTATATTGCAACAACAGAAAAGCAGGTACTTTTGGAAAAGACATTTTCAGATTACCTTTTTGTCACTCTTCATACCATATGATACCTGCAATGAACTATCCATGGAAGTGTCATAAATATTATTTTCAAAATAAAATTATCCAATGAGACCACTCTTGTCGACCTCAAAGAGCGTAATATGTTACACTTGCTACATCACTTGGAAGAACTCAAGGTGGTTTTAAACAGGGTAGTCCAAGAAAACCAGAACTTCCATGAGTAATTAGAAACTCCTTAATACATGCCATGGCTTAAAAGGCACTATGTAAGAAAAATACTGTAATATATAGATAGTGACCGGTCACAAGATTTGCAGCATAAAAACATTGGAAGCCATTCTGAAGGTTTCAAGCTAAACATGATAGATGACTAAGATTTAATCTGTGGTATAATAAATGTCTGCCAGTTGTAAATAAATAATCAATTGAAAATTACTTTGGGATGTCTAAATGTCCCTTTTTTGCTAGGAGGCCATTTAGGCAGATGTCCTTATCTCTGTATCTTATTCCAAGACAGGAAAATATTTCACCCTTTACATTGAGGCATTCCAGGCACCCTGTATATGTGATGCATTAAACACGTCTGAGAATTGCAGTCTCCCACACAGGGATGTCTGTAGGGATTCCTCATTATGGCTGTCATTCTGAAGCTCTGCAGCTGAGCTGGCTGCCTAAAGCTTTCAAGACCCCACACAATACATGAGTTCAAAATAATGGAAAATTAAATCCTCACTGAGTCAATCCCATCAACTTTTGTGCCTGGATAACCAAGCCATCATTTTGTAAGTGAAAAAAAAACAAAACTGTCAAACAAGACTGAGTAGAAACTATAAAATTGTTTTACTGCTATTTAAACTCTGTCAATGTTTCCTTTTTTTCTTATACAGCTCAGTGACATCCTGGCTCCTTAAGCAGTAAACAGAACTCTGAATTACAAATCAAGTCAGATTTACAATTACTTACTTCAGCATAGGTCCTTCTGGTGTCAGAACCTGAAGGGAATCAAATACATTTAGGTAAGCCTGATACATCAGTATGACAGTAACACTGCCATAATTAAGGTGTCAGAACCTGAAGGGAATCAAATACATTTAGGTAAGCCTGATACATCAGTATGACAGTAACACTGCCATAATTAAGCAAATAGTAGTAACTGTAATGCAAAAGCAGTGTGTGTGTGTGTGTGTGTGTGTGTTTGTATAATCTCTAAAAGAAATTAAACCTTGGACAAGGATGCATGCACAATCTATTCAATGATCATAAATCAAGAAAGTCTGTTATGCATAGGTATTTTGAGCAAAGATAGTCAAGATGCCACATCTGCAAAACACTGTCTATGTTATTAGAAAACTGTATCTTGAAGGATATCTAAGAGAGAAAGGCACTCCCTGCTGGAATATCAGCCAGCCACTGAGTCACGTAACTTTTGGTCAAGAATTGTATAACAACCATTGGAAACAGTATGATCTTTATGTTCCAAAATGAACTAGTTATGTGTGTGCCATTGTTTCACAACTAAGTATGTAGAATCCATCTGGCATTCTTTAATGCTTTGTTTGCAAGTGTTATCTTGCTATCATTAAAGAAAACAAACCAGGAATGCCTGTATAGGATCAAGTATCCAGCTCTTGAGGCCAGTCCTGAGCAGTAGGCCACCATCCCCCAGCCATCTCCTCCCAGCATGCTGATTTATTGTTGAGCATGATGCCATATGGTGTGGAATATCCCCAGGGTCAGTTGGGATCAGCTGTCCTAGCTGTGTCCTCTCCCAACCCCTTGTTTTGTATCCAGATGTCAGCACAGGCTGCCAGTCAGATCAGATCATGGTAATATTGCAATATTCCTTTCCAGCTGGTTAGAGTTTTTAAAATTATTATTCCAACAAGCACTCTGGTACCTTGTTCCTTGCCAACATAATTGTCAGTCATGTTAATACTGAGCAATAACAAGAGCTAGCACCATTGCTAACAAAATTTAATAGTCTCAAGAATCTCTCTTGTTAAGCACAGCTAAAAGAGGCAGTGAACAGTGAGAGCAGCAGTGTGCGGGCTCGTGCTTCTAGATCTAGGGCCCTCTGGGATCACTGTCAAGGGACATCTAAGATGCATTTGGGAAGCTTGAGGTTGCCTAATGCTGTAGGGAATAGACAATAGGCCTTGACTTCTAGAAAGGCTAGCGGGGCTAGCAGAACTGTCAGTTCTTCTTTGATTAAAGGGGCCCTTGGAGGTTTTGTTCCAGCTGGCACTGGTTAGGGAGGGTCTGGTCCCCCACTCAGCCTGAGGGATACCTAAAACACACAGGCTTTTTGGGGCATTTGGTGTGGGAATGGCTGGTGCCTTATCTCATAGCAGCACACACTTCCTCGGCAGTGGTGGGGGTGTGCTACAAGCTGTTGTCCCTCAGCTAGAAAAACTTACTTTCCCTGTAATGTTGGAGGTCTCAACCCCAACAGATCTTCAGAAGGTGGGTGCTGGTGTGCAGCAGAGGGAGAGACACACCTTTTGAAATGTTTCACTGAGCAAAGGAGCTGCAGGAGGAAGCTATGCATCACCAGGGATTGTGAAAGAAACTGGATCTTCTCTGAGGCCCTACAGCTTCAAGAAACCATAGCTGTGCACTAAAGGAGGAGCAGGCTGACTCTGTCAGGCTGGGATGTAAAAAACTCTCAGGATGGTGAAAGCTGGAAGCTTGACATTCCTGCTGCTGGGAGGAGCACTTATGCTCTGCTTGCACATTTGTAAGTACAAAATATGCTTAGTGCTGTGGTTGGTAAAAAAAGACTGAGAGCTCTGCCAAGGGAACTGCCTGAGTCCTACAGGAGCACTAGAAGGAAGGCTGCTCCCTTTATGCTGATCCCTCTGCTGTACGGAATGGGTCTGCTGACCTGCTGTCTGGGGAAACTTTGCTGCTTTTCAGGGACTGATTAATTGTGGAGAGCCTGCAGAAGCCCCTCTGGCTCTCTGATTATTGATGCCTGCTGCTTTTTCATGTGGGCATCAAATGCTCTCTAATTACTGGAGAGACTTGGATAGCATCAAATATGATACATATAGCTCTGGAGTGGTGGTGAAGAGGAATAAGAGCCCATCTGGTGTATCCTCAGCCCTGCTGGTCAACTATGATATGGTTTTGGTTTCTATGAATCTGGTTTGCTCTTTGAGGCCTGAATGTTGCTTGGAAGAGCTGGGATACACTGGACTAAGTTGGGGGGCGGGGGGGGGGCACCCTTGCCAACAGGATGGTGAAGCTGGTAAGAGCTTTAAACTAAGAATGATGAGGAAGAGAGGATGACAATCAAATGAAGATGTGATGAATGAGGTTATCAAGAAAATTATGAGGGCTTATACAAACATAGGGGATTTTATAATCAACTTGGCTGCCACCGAAGTATATGCATATAAACACATGGTTCAGAAAGGATTCCCTTGCTTTCTAAACTTTGAAACTAAATCTTAATAATTACCAAGTAGATTGGTGTTACCCATACTGATGATCATGGGCAAAAATTTTTTGCTCAGGCTCAAAGATTAACCTTGAAGGGCCTCCCCACTCAAGGGAGGAATCTCCAAACACATTCCCACAAGTCCTCCCTGCTGGAACATGGGACAATGCCTTTATAGCACAACGTGATTGAATGTCAATCATATGCTGCTGTTGAGAATATTGGATATCATGGGTCTTGGGTCTTCAAAGAGACAAGAGCAGTTGTTGGTTGTAGTAAAATTGTTTATTGTATGAATACATCAGCCTTGAAGGCAAGGAGTTCCGAGTATTAAAGTGCTAAAAGTTTTCTGGCATAGAGTCCCAATGTTTTGAACAAAAGCAGCAGCAGCAGCTCCCACACTTTTTTCTTCTTCTTCTTCTACTTTTTCTCTTACCCCAATACAGGGATTTTATTCATAAATCATCCAATCAGCTAAAAGCACAATTCTAAAACATTCTTCCTAAACCAATCTGAGTTTAATTCTAATGTGCGAAAGTAATGTCAGTTTTTATCTAAAATCTACTCATATAATTTTATCTAAATACGTGAATAGTTTTATCAATTTACGCATATAGTTCCATCTGTTCTATCTAGAAATGCAAGCAATGTTCTGCTATGTTTTTGTTATGTCTGGAGCTAAGTTAATTTGCGAAAGGTAACACTACTAACCTTTAAATTAGACTTCAGGCCTTTTACTAGCTAACACAGTCTCTTAAGGCACTTAAGATATTTCTACTTACTGATTACTACTAATAATTTCTACTTACTGATTACTAATATTAAGATATTTCTACTTACTTAAAACTAACACTTCTACTTTGTGTCAGTGTGGCTTAATACACCTCCATTTCTCTAAAGGCTCCAATTCAATTCTTGCATTCCTTTCTCTCTGAGTTCCTCAGAGAGGCTTCTATTTCATGTATTCCAACATGTTACTAGGCTAGTCACTGATATGCCAGCTTTTTTTTTTAAATAAGATGTTGTCACTTGTTTGTTTTTCTCCTTCTGTAAACATATGTCTTTCACATCCTTGTTTGTGTCAGTCTTTGTCGGGAAACATCCATCTTTCACATCCCTGTGATGTGTTTAACCTAGGATTGTTGGTCAGGCTGATCTCAGCATCCTCCAACACTAAAAACCAATTTTTCACTGGAAACGGACTCCATTGAAATGGAGTTCAGGATCTTGAAAGGAGGAAAGAAGGCAAAAGCTAGGACTGTTGTCCTGGATTTCAAAAGGCTTCATCATGTTCAGGGATCTACTTTGGTGAATCCACTTGATAGGATCCTGGAAAGAGAACAGGTCCAGAAAGACTGTTTTTGATTGGTTGGATTTTTTTTTTTTTTTTTTTTGTATCTCACAAGGAATTCACTTTCTACAAGCTCAAGAATGGCCTATTCTGTTGTGCAGGAGAACCTGAAAGGATGGCAGGAGGGTTTGCATGGATGTGCAAGGAGAGCTTGACTGAACTCAAGGAAAGAAACTCATGAAAAGGAAGTGTTAAAAGAGGTGGACATAAGTACAGGTGACTCAGAAGGAACTGCCTCTCTGCAAGGATGAGCTAGGAAAACCAAACCAATCTGGTCAAGGGATGTAAAAGGCAATAAGAAGTGCTTCCACAATAGAAAATGTGCACTCACACCTGAATGTGACTGGGACCTGGTAAAAAAACAATGCTGCAGTGGGCCACCACAAAAGGTACTGCAAAGGTGGGTGACTTCAAGTAGAACTTACAGAGTTCAGTTCTAGGTTTTGGTCACAGAGATGCACATGTTAGCATGAGGGATCACTGAACCTCAGCATACAACGTGTGCTGCCACTAACAATGCAGTCTGTGTGTGCTCTTTGTAAGGGCTTGTTCCCACAGGAATGTGTGAAAATGTAATGCTTTCAGCAAACCTCAGTGTGTACCCTTCTAGAACATTTGGTTTGTACAGAAAGAGACGGATGGATTTGTTTTACTTGGAAGAGTACTGTAAAGATGTGAGGAACAATAGGGTTATTGAATCTTGCCACAGAACACTGTACAGCAGTGGCTCCACCAGAGAGGACTGTCCCGGTCTGCTGCATTGCATGTTTCCCAGCATTGCAGGGGCATGCAAGACTAACTTTTAGAAATGTAGCTATGATATTTTATTAAAAATCCTTTCCTAGGATTTTTCCCCTCCTGAGGAGCTGGGAGCCTCAGGAAAGAAATGTAAACAATAACTATTTGCTGCTGTGGAATGCAACAGGTGCATCTTCCATTGGTCCATGTGGATTGTTTTCAATTGATGACCAATCACAGCCGCCAGTGCCAAGGCTGTGAGCAGTCACAGGATTTTGTTATACATTCTATTCTATTCTTGTTCTTTGTAGCCTTCTGATCCTTCTTTTCTCTCTGTTCTTTTAGTATAGTTTTAATGTAGTATTTTATTATAATATATAACATAATAAATCAGCCTTCTGAGAAACATGGAGTCAAGCCTTGTGTCTCCAAACACAGAGAGTTCACCTCAACATAAAAACACCTTTTTCTCTTAAGGATCTTGTGCTTTTTTTCCTTTTGAGATTCAACAGAACCAGAACTTCACACTACAAAGCAGACATAGAAATATTTAGGTTCTCAATGCTGTATTTGCCTTAGTCTTTATAACACAGCTGGGGTTGAAAGGGATCTTTAAAGGTCATCTAGTGCAACATCCGTGCAATGAGCAGGCACATGTTAACTAGATCAGGTTTCCATTGAGCTTGATTAGGTTTCTATCCAGCCCAGTATGAACTGGATAATTATATAGAGAGGTAGATTGGAAACAGCTTCAGCTTCTGAGTTCAAAGGACCAGCAGCACAAAGACAAGCTGGAGACCAGTCCCTTGTGTCAATACTAAGGTCATATCAGGCAACATCTTCCTTAATGACCTTGATAATGTGACATGCAAAGTGCATGCTCCCAAGTTTGTAGATGATTCAGAACTGGAAATAGTGATTGATGTTACTCATTGTTGCCCAAAATGGATAAAAATAATAATTTAAAAACTCCCTTAAAACCAATGTAGTATTATGAAGCTGGTATTCTTTATTCAATGCTGGATGCACAAGGAGATATCTCCTCTGAAATATTGTGCATGCTGAATAAATAAAAGCTCCTGTTTAAATACTGTATTTTACATGCATATTCATTGATTTTCCAGAATAAGCATACATATGATAATAATTTCCCTGAAATCATTAACTTTTCCCCTCCCCTTTATGCACATATTCTTCTGTTCTGGGAGTCTCTTAGGTGGTCCCTGGTGGTTGACCCCAAAGTGATACCTGTCTGGTGAACTGGTGGAAGTTGGCACATGGGCTAGCTGCTTTCCAGTTCTTCTTGCAGAATAGAAATTGTGCAGTTCCATAGGCCAGTGGTGGTTGAAGAATAAGCATTGTTTTAGCCCACAAGGTGCAGATGATTTTTTATCTGGCAATCTCATGATGTCCCTCTGAATAAGGACAACTGACAGGTTGGAGAAATCAGCAGACAGGAACCTAATGAAGCTCAGCCAAGGCAAGTGCTTTTTTGCAGCTGGGGAGGAACAACCCCACATACCAGCACAAGCTGAGGCCTCACTCTTTGCAGAGAGTCTATGTTAGAGCACTTCCTGAGTCACTCTTTATAGCCTGGTGCTTTATGAGTACAGTTTCTCCACATGTTCAGGCTCATGTGGCTGAAGTCCTTCCTGCAGCTGCCTGCAGTCAAACCAGTTTAGGAGCAGCATGTGTCTGCTCCTTGGGATAATCTGATGCCAGTTTGAGATACAGCATAGGGGTGTGAAGTTTGGCAGTTCATGACCTGCTTCAGAAGCAGCTCCTGAGGTTAGACAGTTATAGTCACTGGGCTAGTAATTATTTAATTACTTCCAGCTGAGAAGTGGAGGAATATATTACTACTGTGATAAATGGATATGATTCATGCTAATTAAATCATAACTATATAAATATTTTATAAAATATGTGTTATAAAGTAATAAAGGGTAAACAGATGGGCCCTTTGCAGATGTAACATGTGAGAAACAGGACACAGGATGTAGTATTGAGATAAGCAAGATCCCAAAGCAGAATCAGCCTTGGGACGAACAAGGTTGGGACGACTCCTAAAGCAGAATTGGGATGAGCAAAGTTGGGATGACTCCAGATATAGAATCTAAAGTAGTGGTCCTATCTATAAAGTAATGAGACTTATTTGGAACATAATGCTTACTTACATAACACAAAGCTTAATGCACATATGCAACCTGCCAGGTTATTCGGAGGGCAGTGAGGAAGAGGTGAGCCTTCCTCTGAAAAGACCACCAAAAAGCCAGGAGATGCCTGGCCTAGCAACAACGGAGCCTGTGCCATGCAGCATAGTGATGTAGATTTCAAAAATCAAAAATAGGAGGGGATTTATAGAAAATTATTGATGGATATGTATTAGCATGCAGTATATAAGGTTTCGTTTGGATTCTTTTGTTTCATACGTGAAGCAGGATGAGAAGCCCTCCCCGTATCCTGGTCAGTTTTGCTTATGCTTTATATGAACCTTAATCATATTTAAGTAATCACTGCCAAATTTTTGTATATGCTTGATTATATTTAATATACTTGATTATATTAATTTATTCAAAATTTCTGTTCAATTAAAATTGCTGCTGAATGCAATTTTGTTGCTTATTAAATTAGGCATATATAACTTCATTCATAACACTACCTACATCCAGATTCACTGCTGGAGAAAGTGGTGAACTGAATCTTGTGAAAAATAGGAAAAGAACTGGTTGCTTGTCAGCCAGGCCTGTGTGCTGTTTAGGTTTGTCACTCAGGCACACAGTTTGCTACAGCTTTATCATGTCTCCTGACCCCAAGGAAAGAGATCTCCAGGGAAGCCTGCCAATGGAACCAGGAGATTGTAATTAACAGATGTGAATTAAAGTATTGGCATGACTATAACTTAACAAAATAAATACATTAATTTCAGTATAACAGAATAGCTAACAATGGGAAAGAAATATAGTAACCAAAACTGGCAAAACAGGAAGACAAGCAGCTGGATGTAATATGTACAGGTAAAAGATAAGGAAGACTGGCTGGTTTTGCATCAACAATAGGTTAAATATATAGTAGCTTGATGGAATGTATACCTAACCACTTGCTTATTGAATACTAACCAAAAAAGGAAAGAGGGAAATGTGGTAAAATTGCTGTATAAACCCACTGAAATCTATATGGAACAGAGCATAAAGCACGGGCTCTAATGCTTTCTCTCAGCCGGCTTAATAAATGTGTTTTTAACAGACAAAAATTGTTTGGCCTGTTGACCTTTGTTTCAGTAACTAGCTCATGATGACTGTTTAGCATTGCAAGGATAAATATTCAATTATGTGCATGAGGTGTCACAATCAAGCTGGTCACATACAAGCAATTTTTCTTTAGGGGGTTTTATAGCTTTCACCATAATAGTACAACTTGAATCATCCAATTACCTACTAATGGATATTTCTAATTATCCAATCCTAAAAATATATTTTGTAGGCCTTGCAGCGTCATCATGCACCAGTATCTGTTGAAGCAGTGATCCTGTAGAAGGGTGTAGTTTTCCTCTGAAGGTCTACTGGTGGTGCACATGGGCCTGGTCTTCCTCTGGGAAGACAGTGGAGGAGAAAGCTGCTCCTCTGGGGATCCAGTGGAGAAGAAATCTGCTCCTCTGGGGATCCAGTGGAGGAGAAAGCTGCTCCTCTGGGGATCCAGTGGAGAAGAAATCTGCTCCTCTGGGGATCCAGTGGAGAAGAAAGCTGCTCCTCTGGGGATCCAGTGGAGAAGAAATCTGCTCCTCTGGGAATCCAGTGGAGGAGAAAGCTGCTCCTCTGGGGATCCAGTGGGAAAAGGCTGTTGTGGTGTTCCAAATCCCAGAATCATATCCACTTAGGAATGATTGGCTCCTCCCCCTGGGCACAGCATCTCACAATGGGATGATGTAATTTTATCAGTCACACAGTTATGTCATGCAGTTATGTCATGCCCATTTACAGAAAATATTTTGGAGGTAGGGTGGGTTGTGGAAGAGATAAAGAAAACTGCCCTAGCTGGTTTTAACAGGTGGCCCAATTAACAAAAGACAACTGCCCAACCTCTAACAGATGGAAATAGAACACACCAGCCACATCTTGTATTTGCAACCTAAGACAAAGCAGAAATACAAAAAGGAAGGGAAAAAGAACCAAGAAAACCCAAAAAAACCAAAATCAAAAACAAAGGCAAAAATAATTGCAGGACAAAAGAGCTGGCCGACAGCAGGCTCTTATCGCTGTGGATGGGATGTGGTAATAGGAAACTGCTGTGGAATGCCTCCACTGAGGGCAGTAAGGAGGAAAGAGCCCTTAAAACCACAGTGGCCCTTGCCTGAAGGCTCCCAGCCTCCCCTCTACTTATTCCAGGCCTGGGAGAACACTTTCTCCTAACTATTAAGCTATGGGAATGGGGAGTGAGAGCCCCGTTTTGGCGGCTGCGGGGGGTTACAGCGCTCCAGGCCGCTTCGGGAGGCGCTCCCAAGGCCGGCCGGGAGCAGGACTACATCTCCCGTCATCCCGCCGGGCGCCGCCGCCATCTCGGCACCGACCGCCGGGCCGGGCTGGGCCGGCGTCCCCGCATTCCCCACCGCGTTCCTCGGGCCGCGCCGCATTCCCCGCTCCATGCCATGAGCTGGGACGGCGCCGGCGAGGAAGTCCGGCTCCTCCTGGACCTGTGAGTGCCGCTCTGACAGGCTCCCGCCTGCCCGCCCTGCGAGGGGCTCAGGGAGGGGGCCCGGGCTCGGCAGGCCTTTGGCGGCGGTGGCGGAGCGGCTGCGGCCAGTGTGGGTGCGGGCAGGGCTCGGCAGCGCGCATGAGCTGCGGGAGAGGTGGCGGGGTTTGTCAGAGGTGCCCTTTGGGGAGGAGTTACAGGGCAAGTGACAGGGAGCGACAGGGGTGACGAGGTTTGGCAGGGAGGTACCAGGATGTGATCCTTGACAGATCCGGGTGTGGAGGGACGGCTGAGGGTCCCTGGCTTCACCTGGTCCCAGAGAATCTACTGGTGACACTTTACCAGATGTTTATTCCATAGTTCTCATACATATTCTTTAAAGCATGCTTCCTAGCTAATACATAAACATCGCTTTCCTAGAACTAATTTTCATGCATCCACGTCTCACTGGAAGTCCTGTTGTGGTCCCAGAGGGTCTGAAGGGGTCTCTGGTGGTCACCAGGTGTCCCCAGTGTTGCAAAGGGTGACTTTGCCTTGAACCTTTCTTAGGACATGCACAGTTGCTTCTTGTTACATAACTTCTGCACAAAAACCACTATATTTTTCACTGTCTGTTTATCCACTGGTTGCAACTACATTTAGCATCCTGTGTGTCTACTTTTTTAATATTTTATATAATTTGCTACTTAGTCTTTAAGCTCTATCCTGCAACTCTGAAGGGGAGCTGAACATTTCTATTCTCTGCATTATCTGTCAGTGTCAAATTCCTTTGTGTTCCAGAGGAAGTTAGAAACAGCACAGGAATAAAATGTTTCATTTGAAAGATAAGAGAAGAATAGCTAGCAAAGAGTACAGTTAGATTGTTATTCCTACCTTAAAGCACTGAAGATAAGATTATAGTTGCCATGGTGTGGCCAATAAGTGTTTTATAGTTTCCTATAAAGTAGAACTACTGTGAAAAGCTTTATAATTTAAATGATTAATTGTGTAAACTGCAAATCAGTATTGTACTATGAGAATATCAACCAGCTTTTTGAAAAGAATGTGATTAATCTTAATAACCATTCAAGCTAAATTTAATATGCCATGGTAAGAGTTGGCATAGCTCACATTGATTTCCATGTATCTGTGTTGGGTTTGGAGTATTTTCTGCAGATTTCAGCTAAGCAGTTGGTTTAGATTTAGAGGTCCCTTTTGGAGCTGGATTAGTGAGACAAGCCCCTGCTTTCTGCTCACCATGTTGCACAGCTCCTGCCTGTGAGCAGGTTCACATCTGTGATCTTCAGAGATGATAATAAATGGTGTGTTTATTATCTTTGATGAGATTTTTTTTTTTTAGAGGTAAACAACTATTCTTAATTTCTGCAGTCAAGTAGAGGAATGTTGTATATAGATAAGGTGTTTAATCTCAAAACAAAGAATGTGAATGGTGTAACCTATATGTACTGAGACAGAGCTTGGTACAGGCTTCTCTGTTGATCAGTCAGCTGAGTTCATCCAGCAGTCACTGAGGCATGGAATTCTTGCACATCTCTGCAGGAATGAGTGAAAGGTGGTCCTGGTGTGTGTTTGGGTATATAGGGGTGTCTGCAGGCAAGAACTGCCCAGGTTCTGCTTGAAATGTCTCCTCCATACAGTGTCTTTTGCAGTGACCTGCTAGAGGTGCTCATCCTACTGATTATTAAAAAATATGGATATTGATCTAGTACTGATATCCAAGTGTGACGGACAAAAACTCTCTAACAGTTTAAAGTTAGAAAGTGTGTGTTTATTGCAACTCAGGGCAGCGTGGGGGATAGCTCCTAAATACACACTGCAATTTACAGGTGATTACAGAGTCCTTCTATCAATACAAGTATTGAATACCCAAAATACAAATACATATTCATAACTGTGGAATACAAAGCTGTGTTTCGTGTCAGGTACATACAGGCAACCTGTGTATTTGTCATTGTGATATGTGTGGAAACTGACCATGGGACAGTTATAAAGACAAATTCCAATAAATAACTGAGGAAGTAAAGCATGGAAGAAGGCCTTTGTTCGCAATTAACCTTTCTAAGTCTTAAGTTGATTTAGGAGCATTTGAATTAAAGCTTTAAGGATGTTGCTGTTTGACAGGAACTTTCTGCTTGTAGCTAAGCCTTAAAGAGTTTTGCAATAATAACCTTTTGAAGTATAATTTTAGAACATTGCTTGTAGTAAGGATCTTTGAAACTATAGCTTTAGAATACATTAAAAGGAAATGTGCTTATCTTGATACCTTAACAAAACAGTGAAAAGCAGCTTGAGAAAGGAAGATGAACATCAACTCAAGGATTGATAGTTTTGTTGCTCATACTTTACCATATTAATTAATAAATTGATTGCTGCTTGAATATCAGCCTAGTCAAGCTTCTCATTTATAACATAACTTCGGTACATCCCATTCTCCGCTTCATATACTAATTAGTTCAAAAGCTATTAAGCGTGCGCAATTTGTTCCTTGAAATGGGTCAGTGGTCCCTTTCTTGGGGAGGGGTCCCAAAGTGAGGAAGTAAATGAAGTCTTTCTGACCTTTCTACCTTTTCAATTCAAATATGACAAATGAACCCTTGGTAGACCTCCCATTCCCTGTCTTCAATTGGTTTGAGAACAGAGGAGGCCCACAATTGTCTTACGTTACTAAAAGCTATTTGTCAGCTGCTATATTCTTCATTATAAACCCAGCTAACCAAACATTGTGTTGACAAGCAGTCACTTATTAGTTAACTACTAACTATTAACTTCATCAAGGCCTATCCATTTATTTTAATTAACTCCAATGAAGCTTATCTCTAACTAAAATCTTAGCTCCTCTAAAATCTCTAAATTCCTTAAAGTTTATGTCTCACTACACTATAGGAACTTGAGTGGCTTTTTAAAATGTGCTTCCATGCTGGAAATTTTGCTTCTTTCCTGCCTTAAGTCTGTGCTATCCTTCAGATTATAAAGCATTAATATTTTGACGTCTTTAAAGTTTTTATTTGGTGTGAGTTCAATTTCCTGCAGTTTGGTGACATTTTGATGCCAGACAAAGTTTTGTTGCAAAACCAGTTGCCTGTAGGGACTCCAGAGCTGTGCTTATATTCTAAATTTAATTTGGCATTACTCCAGGCTGCTGCTGCCCCCTGCACTCAGCCACTTGTTCTGGCAGTGTTGCTTCTGTGTCCTCAGAGTTTTAGTCAAGGGGATTTTCGTTCAGATCAGACACTTAACAGCTCACACTGCAACTGTGAATTTCAGAGACAGCTTGAGGAAAACACAGGAAAAAATGGTTGAGGGGCTGATTTCTGCCTTCAGCTGCTTGGGGAACAGTTTCACAGAAGGATCAGCTTGACCCCAAAGGGCAACAGCTGAATCAGTGGTAACATGGAACAGCTGCAGCTGATAAGGTCTGAGGGAAGCATAGCTGGGTGCAGAAGATGACAACATATGGATTGATTGTTGTAGTTCTGCCATGTAATACTTCTTTTTGACTGTATTCTAACTTTCCTTTATTTCAGATGCCTTCAGTGCTTGACAAAGAACCTTTCCAGATACTCTGCAGATATTAAGTCATTGCCACCCAATATAAAGGATAAACTGATCAAATTAATGAGTAGGCAAGGGCAAATAACTGATGCAAATATCAGTGAGGTAAGAATCCATTCAAAACTATACTGTCTGTTTTGGGAGAGAAAAGTATTCTCTCTTGCACACCAGTCTGTTCCTGAGTGAAGTGTGTTTTGGGATACTCATGCATAATTTATTATGTATATATATTATATAAAGGATTTCAGCAGCTTGTTAGAATTCTGTTGGTAGAATTCTATTGATACTAAGCACACAATCTCCATATAATTTATTTAAATTTTGGTTCCTTGAAAGATAATGATGGCAGAGCTAGGAATCGATAGTTCAAATTATCCCATCCCTTTTGCACACTGATGTGTGTCAGTGTTTCAATATGACACCAGTTAATGACATTTCTTCAGCTGTAAATTCAGGGGCATATCTGTTTTGCTGTCTGTTACTGTTATCTTGTTCAGCCTCAAAGGGAGGCGTGAGAATTGAAGGAAGCTAAAGGTTGGCCTTGGTGAAACAGAAAATGACTCCCTGTGCATTCCTGCTTAGACCTGTAACTCAAGAGACAAATATTCTCAGTTTCTCAGAGTCACGACAGTGGAGCCAAGACTAGAGGCAGAAGTACTGTGGAAAACTTACAAACAAAGCAATTTAGCTTTAGATAAAATGATTTTGCGCATACACAAAGTAAGCATTTGAGTAAAAATCAAGTTCTTTGGAAAAATTGACTGGACAAAATCTGGTTTAGGCTAGCTTTTCAATAAGAAATAATTTCAAAACATCATAACAGATTATATAATTAAAGCCATGTGATTGTGTGTGTATGAATGCACAAAATCCATTAGGATATTTTTAGTCTGGAAATAAACTAGAGACCTTAAATTACAGACTTTTCTGCTCTCTCTTTCTAAAGTCTCCTCTGTATTTGTCTTCATTCAGCAGTTCATCAGTGCCTTCTTTTGGAGCCTATTTTCCATGTGACCCTGGGAAATTCTGCTCTGGTTCTTTTTTCATGTGTTTTTCCTTTCTCTGTTCCTGCAATCTCCTGCAATTATATCCTTAGTTGTCATCATTTTCCCTGAGCATATTATACCTTAGCTTTCCTTGCTAACAGTTTCTCATTTATTTTTATTCATGTCCTCCCTCTGTTTTTCAGGGTTTTTTTTAAAAGAATTTTGCTTGAAATTGCTTGTAATTTGCTTGAATTTTGCTTAAATTTCAGTTGAAATTCTGTTAATCTGGATTTTTGTGTATACTTTTATTTAATCTCTTACCTCCATATTCTTGTCCAAATTTGTGTTACCATACATCTTTTCCCCCCTTGCTCTGCTTTTTGCTTGTAGCAGCCATCCACATGTAGGCCAAACTCTTTAATCTGAATTCCTTTTACCATAAAGTTTTATAAAGCCATTCAGCAAGTGTCAACAGAATATAAACCTGTACTTTTAAATGTCCTTTTTGGTGTGCTGCATCCAGGAACCCTTTGCCTATCTCAAAATCTTATATATTTGCAAAACAGCCAGTTTTCCTTTTAATATCTTTATTGTACATTGTTAGAGTGAACAACAGGAGGAATAAGCCTTTAACAGTCCTGTCAGCTGTGCTGTTATCTTTGCTAGTTTATGGAAATTTAATTTCTATCTCTGGGAGTTAAGGATGGGAGTGACAAGCTGAAGGGAGTATCTGGCTTTTGTTACTAAAATCTGATGCCTTCCACTGCTTTGGGTTTAGCTTTCATAAATGTTCTCTTGGGAAAGATTTTACAAAAATTCCAGTCTGGGTCTTGGGGGAGTGAAAGATCCCATTTAATTAGAATTTGGTACCTCTTCATGGTGTGGTAATGAGAGTGCTTGTTTATGAGCAAAAGAGAGTGTGTGGGTGAGAACAATACTTTGGGGGAAAATACCTTCCAAATATCACTCTTATCTGTTATGCAGGTTGAAGTTTTGATCAAAGTCAGTATTTTTTGTTTTGCAATGCAGATTTCTGCCCCCAAAGTTTTACTGGCAAGTGTGAGGGCATTGTGCTGGGTACACATGTAGCAAGTGAACCACCAAGATTGTATTTCCATTGTTTAAGTGGCAGGATTCATGCGTTCCTGCTCCATATGCCACAGAAACAGTTTATGCTGTAGGAGATGAACTGTTGCACAAATAGACCAGATTTTCTTTAGTTTTTAGTTCCGAGGACTGGTAACCCACCCTCTATTGCAAACTTTTATGTGATGTCTAATATTACGAGTATTTGATATGAAAATGCACATGTTTGATGGCATAGCAGAGTCTGACTGAAATGGTGGGTTTTCATTACAGGTATTGCACCCTGCTGTGGAGTCTCTGGATCTCCGAGACTGTGATATTTCAGATAAGGCATTATTGCAACTTTGTCACTGCAAGCAGCTGAAAAAGATCAACTTAAATTCTTGCAAGGAGAACAGATTTGGAATTACTTCAGAAGGTGTGTTATCTGTGCACAGATAACTGGGATCTTATTTCTGGCGTATTTTTCTTATTAGATTGGAATAAATTGCAAAGACTATATCTAGGGTAAATATTGCTTAAAAAAGAAATCCCCAATGCTACCCCAGTACTAATTAAAAGTCTCTCCAGCAGTGTAAATTTCAGGCCTAGAGCACCAATTATCGTAGGAGAGAGCTATCAGGTTACTCTCCTGCTAGATTTCTGCTAAAACTGTGCTATGCTCAACATATTTTCCACTTTATCTTAATTTTTCCTCCCTCAAAATTTGTTCCAGAGCCTTTGGACTCAGCATGGTGGTTATGTTAGAGAATGAATAACTCTTTCAAGTGTTGTTTCTTTGGCAGGAGTCATAGCACTGGCCTTATCCTCTCCCTACCTGCGTGAAGCCTCTTTCAAAAGGTGCTGTGATATAACTGACAGAGGAGTTCTGGCTCTTGCACTCAACTGCCAATTCCTGCAAATAGTGAACTTGGGCAGCTGCTCAGGCATCACGGATGCATCTCTGCAGGCACTAGGAGAAAACTGCAAATTTCTTCACAGTGTGGACTTCTCATCTACTCAGGTAGCTACAGTGGCAATTGGCTGATTGACTTTCGTTGTTTCTTTTTCAGGATTGCCATGATAAAGTTCAAAGGGGCTTTGTAGCTTCACTACTTCACTTTAAAGTTCAAAGCCTGTAGCTTTACTCTTGACAAGATTTAAGACCATAGTTTATTTCTAATTTCTGCCTCTTAAGGAAAAGGAAAGGTATATTTTGCTTATTAGTGACTGGAAAAATACACGTTTTGGTATTGGAGCATGTATGGTGAACCAAAGATAAATTTCTGTTAGAATCTACCTTGGGATTTTTTTTAGTGTATTTATTTAGTGTAATCATTTTCTTTAAGTTGTAAAGTAATCCAAAATATTCCATTTAAAGAAAGTAGAATCTTGGACAGATTATTGCCTGCTTTCAGTTAGGACAAACTGATGTGGGTAATAATCTAGGATGTCAAACAATACAAGCCCCTAGTAGGAGTAAACACTCCATAATTAAATGATATTTTAGGAGTGATTGTGCTTGTCAGAGTTATACTACAGAGTCAACACTGAAAGAATGACATTTTAAATGTCAGAAATGGCAGGGAAGAAGATTTAACAGCAGTGTTTAGCATGAGAAGGGGGAGACAAGCTGCAAAAGCAATCCTGTAACATATTTCATAATTACAGGGAGATAATGAAGCGAGGGAAAGGTTTTTTGCAGTAAGTGTAGCGTTCAATTGACACTGATGGTGAGTAATTATGTTGAATGTGAGTCCAGTACTGAACATTCACAATGAAATGTCAGTCTGGAAATCATGTAGGAGGTTCTTATTTTAGATGCTATTCTTCTTTTGATTTTTCCAGAAGTAGGGTATCAAAAGAGTCTTAATATTTTGTTTGGTAATTTTTATTTATAATGCCATTTAACTCTTATTTCTCCAGACTTATTTCACTGCTTTTTTATTTCCTTGCCTCTCTTCCTTTATAGAAAATAGCTGTTTCCCTGGGTGTATTTTAAATGAGGTAAAAGCTTTTTCAGTAACTACATGTTTACACTTTTTTTTTTAACTTTTCTGCTGTGATTACTTTTTTCCCCAACCCCAATTGGTCTAGGTAGAGCAGAAGTGCTTTTTAAACCTATACATTTAAAGTGCTATGCTCTGACCATATTAGTGTACCCACTGTTAAATGAGACAAGGAAGCTGCAGAAATAGCAGTTACACAGTTGGAAGTATCCTTGCAGAAAGCCAGGCTGGATCAGGTGGCAGGAAGATGAGACAGTATTTAATAGAATGGAAAAAAAAACCACTTTGGATAATTTTCTCTATTAGTTTAGCTGGGAAGAAAATACTGTAGTGTTAAGTGTATTCATTGACTGCAGGGAGTGATCAAATTTATATGATTTTTGCATCTAAATAGCTGTGCTTGAAAAAATTGAACTTTAATCCATTGTGGCTTTTCCCTCAGGTAACAGATGATGGCGTTGTAGCACTAGTGAGTGGAACATGTTCAAATAATTTAAAGGTAACTGACTTAACCTAATAACAAAGGGGTGAACAAAGGAAAATACCTGCATTTTAAAATTATAATAGCTATTACTTCTGAGGGAGGGTTTTTACTGGCTGTCTTTCATTGCTGTCCTCTTTCAAGATCCTTGGAGTTTATAAATTGGAAAGACTTTGCAATAAGACAATGGCTTTTTTACTTTTATCCTACAATCTCCAAAGTATATTTTACCAAATCCTAACTTCACTAGATTTGATGGTCTTTTTTCTGCATTTTTTCTTATATGTTATATTTATTGATAGGTAAGGAAATTTAGAGGTGGGGAAGGAAGTTGGTAATAACCTGTTTTGTTATTCTGCTTTTCATCTTTTCCTAGCATGTACAAGAGGCAGTAGTTGTACAGCTGCAGAGAAATTAAGAAAAGAGCAGGGTTTAGTCTAATCTTGAATAAGTTCTTTGATTTCTTTTAGGAGCCATGTGGATAAATAGAAATACCAGAAACTTCAGCAGAGGCTGTTTTGGGAAAATTTGGGAAACACCAGAATTTAATCTGGGTTCTGTTCTCCTGGACAACCAATTGGTAGGAGAATGTCATAGGCAAAGTGATGGAACTCGAACACCATGGAATCTCGTTGAAGAGCTTACTCAGATGTCTTGAGTGCTATGTGTGTGTTGGGAAAACTCACCTTTGATGTTGGAAAAGATGAAAGTTTGACAAGAAAATTTCACAGATATGTGTGCTTGACAGATAGCTCTCTGAATGTAGAACCTGAGAACAGACTAGAGACGGAAGCAAGTTTTGATAGAAGAACAATAGATGTCTAAAGTGAGAATTGCTGAGCCAGTTGTTACTGGAAAACTAAGAAAGCAAAGGTTAAGTCAAGCTGGAAGGAGGTTTTATGACTAGACCAAAGGATATGTTGACCACAAACAAAAAAGATGTTTTTACCAAGCAGAAATAGGTCTTAGGAAAAGAAGAAAGATATTGTAGGCAAACAAACATGCTGATGTGGCAAGTAGAAAAAAGGTCTAAGAATTTTCCACTGCAAGAAAACAGAAAAACAATTTCAAGCTTAAACTGTAACATGCTAACTCATGTAGTTGGATAATAATGATTGGAAAAGATGAAAGTTTGACAAGAAAATTTCACAGATATGTGTGCTTGACAGATAGCTCTCTGAATGTAGAACCTGAGAACAGACTAGAGACGGAAGCAAGTTTTGATAGAAGAACAATAGATGTCTAAAGTGAGAATTGCTGAGCCAGTTGTTACTGGAAAACTAAGAAAGCAAAGGTTAAGTCAAGCTGGAAGGAGGTTTTATGACTAGACCAAAGGATATGTTGACCACAAACAAAAAAGATGTTTTTACCAAGCAGAAATAGGTCTTAGGAAAAGAAGAAAGATACTGTAGGCAAACAAACATGCTGATGTGGCAAGTAGAAAAAAGGTCTAAGAATTTTCCACTGCAAGAAAACAGAAAAACAATTTCAAGCTTAAACTGTAACATGCTAACTCATGTAGTTGGATAATAATGACTGTAATATGGAACTGATAGTTGTGATAGGCTATAGGTAACAATAAAGGTATTGTGTATGATGCTGATTGGTTGTTATGTATTAAGATGCTCAGCAAAGAAAAATATATAATGCATTGTAACCAGAATTAAAGCGGCTTCAGGCTTGCCTATAAGGTGTAGCTGGCAGCCTTAGGTGTGGGTCTGCTACCCATGACCTGAGACTGCTGTAACATCTCTTATACAATAAACAGCATTTTGAAGAGCTGCCTGGAGTCCCACATCTCTCATCTCAGGCTCTTACACTTTATGTTTTTAGTTTAGACTCTACAGAAAAGCTGTCTTATTTTTCTTTAGGGTATTTTTCTGCTCTGTACAGGACCATATATGAGGTCAATGCACTGAGGTCATAATTCCTTCTGGTTGATGATCTCTGAAATGGGTTGGGCAATGGAAAGCTTTGCCTCTAAAACACTGGGTGCTCTGACAGGCTGTTGTCATTCCTGTTTTCCTAACAGGAGATCCACATGGAGCGCTGTGTTAATCTGACCGACGTTGCTGTGGAAGCCGTCCTTACTTGTTGTCCCAAGATACACATTTTTCTGTTCCATGGATGCCCACTGATAACAGGTAGATCTAATCACAAGAAGATAATTACTTGTTAATCATACCTTCTTGCTTTCTGAAAAACACACTGTACTCCATAAGTAATCCCAAACAAATAATAACTTACTGGATAAAACAATCATCGTACACTGAGATTTTTCAAAGCAGGGTGAGAGTTTTGCTTTGAAATGTGGCAGCAATCTTCAGAGAGGGGACTTTTTTTGTTTGTTTGGAAATTGTATTTTTTTTCCCCTTCAGCCTGCTGATGAAGACCCAAAGACTTCAGAAAAATATTAGCATCTTAATATTCCAAAAGTGTAGAATATCATCTATTCAAGAAACAGTGGAATGGAGTAGGACAGCCTGTGGGTGTTTAAAATTCTGTTTGTTGGTGATGCTTTACAGTTAGGTGATTGGAAAAAGAACCAAGAGGGTTTGGATTACTACAGATGCATCTGAAGTGTGATATTGTGATAGCAAAAGAAGTATAATAGCAGACATAGAATTCCTTTACTGTGTTGTGTGCCTATTCCAAATACCACCTTTATATTCTGAATAAATAACAAGAAATTCCTTTGTTCTTTTTCAGATCGGTCCCGAGATGCTTTAGAGCAACTCATCATATCAAACAAAATCAAGCAACTAACATGGACTGTTTACTGATTATTTATCCTGTTCATGTGAGTGTCAAGTTTACAGGTGGAGAGCTCCTTCAGCAAACAAGCACCTTGGAGAACTACCTGGTGACTTTTGTTCCACCAGGCTGCATCCCTCCTGCTTCCCACTGGAGGTCTCCATTGCCACTCCAGTCCTTGCCCGTGAGCCTGGGCTTCCTTATTGTCTTTCCTTGGAGCCCTGTCTGTGTTCCCATTGATCACACTTCATTAAGAGGAAAGTTAAACTATCTAGGGCCGTTGCTCAGGCTTCCTGAAGTGCTGGATTTGGCTGCTACTTAGTATCCTTTAGCAATTTAGCCACAAACCCAGTTTAGGTAAGTGTGTGTTCTGAGTTTGTATTCTGGCGTAGTACTTAAAATTATAAGTACCCAGCTCAAATGTAATATTGACACATAGCAGTGTCTGTGAAGTTGGGAGTTGAATCTAACAAAAGTCAACAGCCAGAACTGGTGAATGGAGGTGGTATTAACAGTGATACAAAGGTACTTTCAGTAGTAACAAAGAATCTCCTTTCACCATGTACTTTGCTAGGTCTGGAATAAACTTAGGTACCTTTCTTCTGATGTTACTGATGCTGCAGGTTTCTGTTCTTACTTACCATCAAATACTTGCTGAATTTTTACACATCCAAATGTAGAGCCTGTGAATGTGTAAACATAAACTTGCTTTGGAATTGTTATGGTGACTTTACAAATTTCAGAGTAGTAGCTGTGACCAAAAACAGGATTTTATACATGGGCAAATATTTAATTTGCCCTGGCTTTTGCCTGTGTTTCTACATGAAAATCCTTTTAGGGAACAAAACACTGGTACTCATAAGCATATCTGTGAATGAAATAGGACCAAATGTAGTGTCTGAGCACATAAATCTCAGGATGGTAGAGTATGTGTTCTGCTGTATGCAGTTCATTACATATCCAGTGGCCCCAGAAGCTGAAAATATCAATACATTTATTGTTCAGTTATAGTAGTATTAAAAAATAATTTTTGAACTGTAGCATGAGTTTATTACATAATGGAGCAGTGCTCTCATCTCAATTATAAGTCATGTTCCTTGGCTTTCTTGAACCAGCATAACCTCTAGTCAGAGTTCTATGATTTCTGCATTAAGCTCCTTAATGCCAGCCATTTTAGCTTTATAAGGGAATGGAGCACACTGGGTTTATCCTCTGGATCTGGAAGTAGAAGGGTTTAGCTATGGTGGTCTAACATGGGTTTGATGACGTCTGGAAACCTAAAGAGTTTAGGCAGTCATAAGGAATATGTTTACCATTTAACTCTTGTCATAGCCACACATAAGCATTGCAGAAATAAACCAGTCTTATATTAATCTATTTAAAGTTCAGGTCTAATTGCATGGAGGGTAATTTTTGTTGCCAATATTAAATGGTATTATGATGTCTGACAATAATATTTGTTCTTCTGTTGATTATATGGTTTATGAAAGTGCAATGGTTTATTTAGAAAAATTGTTCAGGTGTCAGTAAAAGTGTATTTTTTCCAAGACCAGCACCTAAATCCCTTACTCTTGTTGCATGGCTCCGCCCAGTGATGAATATTTTCCTGTGATCCCTGTAGGTGTAACTGCACCAGTGCAAACCATTGATTTTATTTCTTTTTGTTGGTGGTGGTGGTTTTTTTTTGTTGTTGTTTTTGTTTGTTTGGTTGGTTGGTTTTTTTGTGGTTTTTTTTTTGTGTATTGTTATGCCTTGTGGAACCCCTGGGATCAATCAGGGCCCATCATTCTTTTGAACTCTTGGACAGTAAATCTGTGTTGCACTATTTTTGATATTGAATCATACAACTGTTTAGGCAGCTCTGTGAAACAATGCTACTGCTAACCTCAGTGGCAAAGTTGTCCTTTTTCTCCTTGCTAATATAACCTTGTATTTGTCATGTTGAAGGCAAATGCAGCTTGTACTGTGTCCTTAAGTGTGCCTGTAGATTTACCATCTTCCCCTACAGCTTCTTTTCAATGTGTAACTTAGTGGTACATCCTTACCTGGTGCTTAAAAAGCTGTACAACACTGCAGTGAGGTAACACTGTAATTTTAGGTTTGAAAGTTTAATGTAAGTTACTTTAAATCCTTCACCGTTATAGCTTATGTTTTTAGTATTTGCATAACTCTACTGGAATGTTTTTTGGTTCACAGTAATTTTCAACAGATGTTTACAGGCACTGGGTGAAGTGGGAGAAGAACCTCATGGATGTGCTTGCCACTTCATATTCTCTATTGTTTGGACATTGTTATTGTTGTGAGCCTTGCAGAATATTGGCATATTGTTACGAAGATTAAAGTTTAGAAGTTAGCTTGTTTGGATAGTTCTGGCAACTTGTTGGATTATAGAACTATGTACGTCTGACTGTGCTCCTAAACCTCCTACTTCATGAATACCATTGTTTTCTGAGTGAGTACCACACACTATTTCACATTTGTAAGCTTTCACTACAGCACGTGGCATCACTGCACAGTGGTCTATGGTGCAGTTACTAGCTCCCCATCACTACTTGTACAATAATTGACTGCTCAAGTTGACACTTCCTGTAAGACTGCTCTGGAAAGATTGGTTTCTTCTTCAAATGGCCACAGTTCCAGCATCTTACCTGAGGATCAGATTTTTTTTTTTTATCATGTTTGGTAGATGAAGCTGGTTCTTAGTTGGCAGATAAAACTGAGAATGATCCTGGAGTTTGTCCAGCATCTCGTCAGGAGAAGAGCAAAATAATTATATCAGACTTGTATTACCTGTTTTTATTTCGTTACCCTCTGTTTGTCACAGAAGTAAAGACTTCTTCATCCCTCAGCAGCTTCCCAAGGTGACAGGTTGCCTGGTTTACCCTTGCAAAGGGTAATGTAGATAATTTGTAGATCATTTGACCCTACTCTCAAGGGAATGAAGTTACCCCGTAGCTGGTACTGTTTATTAATTTTCCATTTATTAAAGCTTTTACACTGGCTGGCAGTCAAGAAGCAGAGTTTAGATTTGGGCACAACTCCTACATAATCACTCTGTCAGTTTCAAGGAAGAGGAAATTTTTATTACAGAGGGAAAGGGGGAGATTTAAATTAATTACTTTAACATTCAGAAGAGATAGCCAGAAAAAGAGCAAGGCACTTCAAGTTGAGCATATTATGAGCTAAAAATCTAGTGGAGAATTTTATGGAGGACAGCAATAATTTTCTGTATTTACAAATTTTCTATAAATAAGCTGCAGAAGCCTGTGGAAACAGTGCAGTAGTCCTTCAGTCAGAACCCTCTCCCCACAGCAGTATGCTGGACATCCAAAATATTTCACAGTAATGTCAGCAAGACACAAATACACATGGGAAACATCAAGCATGCAAACTCCTACACGTAAGTTGTCTGTAGATGTGCACTTCAGTGCAGGCCCCTTTGAATACAGTTTGCATGTAGCTTTTACATCAAATTGAGCAAAAGCCTCAGTTGAGTATGATTGAAATCAGTCCAGTGAAGGTACAGTAAGCTGTTTTACTTTAACAGATAATGTTCCCTGTTTAATTCCCATTTTCATGTTATATACCTGCAGAAAGCCAATCAAGAGAGACAAAATCCCATAGAAAGACAGCTTCAAGAATCATCTAAGCTGTTTGAGGGCTGATAACTCCAGACAATGCTTGATGTTAGCCCGTAGTTTTCTTGTCTCGTAGACTCAGGCAGTGAATATTCTATAACTTTGTGCAGCTGACTGCGAATGCTGTGGCTTAAAAACTGATGCCTGCCAGGGTCACCAATCAGCACTTCAGTCTGGTGAATCCTGATGCACTTCTGCAGCCAGTGATGCAGACCATCAGCAAGTTGTTCATCATAAAACATATCTCCTAGAACTATGAGATCCCAGTTGCCAGCCTCTGAATTAATGATGTTCTTAATGGTGATGGGGAAGGGATTCAGGTGGTTCAGTTCACAGTTCAAGATCATTGCCATTCCTGCAACTGAAGAAAAGTCAAAGGAAAATTAAAGTTACATTTTAGGATTCTGCCATTCAACCCTCTTGCATATTTCTGTGATGAAATCTTTCAATTTCATCTCTTAAATGTTGTTCATCCCATCTAGGGGGCTTCCACAGTTTTTATTATGAGTCAAAATCTAGCATGAAGTGATGAAATTTTGTTCTCGTTACATCATGACATAGGGAAGACGTTTTCCTAGAATGGATACCATTGGAAACCAATAATGGAATTGAAGTAGAATATAATAACTGCCTTAATCTATGGATATACTTCCTTCCTAACTAATGAGTAATTAATTTATTAATAAACTGTATTCATAAGTCAATTATGGAAAGACAAAGCCTAGAGGAAAAAGGCAAAATCTAGGCCCTGATGTACCTGAAAGTACAGGAAAATGCTGTGGTCCTACGGAGAAGCCAACTTGCTGCTTGTCCTTGGAGTTCTCATCCAAACCAGCTGTGGTGGTGTATGTGCAACACTTGACAGAAAGTTTGCTGTTTGTTTTAAGGAGCTATGGAGTTATACCTGGGCCAAGAGAGGCTGGTACAACCCAGCTTCCAGTACTGGCAAAACCTATTCCTCTTTTTAGCATTCTTAGGATTCTGTTTGGAACTTGAATTTCTCCCAAATGGAGCAAAGAAAAGTCCATGTTAAAGGTGCTTTAAAAATTAGTAAGTATCTTCACAAACAGATGGAAAAAAGCCTTACTAGGGTCAATGTCATTGGCAAGGACTTGGGATGCACCGCTCATCACAGCAGCTATTGCTGTTGCTCCACATCCACTTCCAAGATCCAGAACCGATCGCCCTTTAACCACACGTGGATTATCTAAAATATACCTGAAAAAGAAAAGCTGTTAAAGTAGTGAACAAGATCATGCAAATTTCTCAGGTTTACAGTACACTGCATAAGAGTTTCTTGCCAAACATATAATGAAGCGTGGTGCCTTAACACTGTTCCACATGTGCAGCTGCCACAAAACTCCTTATTTGTCTCAGATGATATAAAAATCAAGAACCATAATTTTTCTCCCTTAGTGTCCTCCCCCACCCACAAACAAAAAGAAATTCAGCCAAGTAAGCAACATTTTATGTCAATCAGCTCCTTCTCTGACAGGTGAGCTTATCTGTTAAGTGGACACAAACTGGTAAGTAGACACATCTAGGTAATGAGAATTCGTCAGAATGCATGAGAAATAGTGAAGTAAGGATTTGTAGAAATTAAAAGCAATCTGACTGAAAAACATGATGTGTTCACAGTGAATATAGTGCCCACCCACCAATCTGAAACACTGCTTATGCAACTGCTTGGAAGAAGAGGAATTTCTCTCTCCTCTTTCTTTTCCTGAGCCATGCAGATAGAGATGCAAATACTTTGAGACTGCTTAGTGTTGTTCCTGAGTAGCAGTGAGAAAAAGAATAGAGCTGTGGTGAGCAGAAAGGGTATCTTCATCTAATTGCTGACACCTGCCAAGAGAAATCCTGAAAAACCTTTAGGCTGGAAGTGGAGAACTGACAGAAGGCAAGTAGCAGTTATTGTTAAATACTATGAATCATATTATAACTATTGCAGAGGGTTCAAAACTTGAACAACTGCCTTGAAATTCAATTTGCTGCAAAGGGGAAAGCCCCAGGTGTCAGGGAGAAGAGCCCTGGGTGAAATGAATTACTGCAAACTGCCATAATTTTACTACCATTTTCCATAACTTCTTTTGAAGTAGAAATAAGAAAGGATTCTACAGCTGTGTTATCTTTTGTGACAGGGAGAGTGATGGCTGACTCTTCACAGAGGGCTAGAGGTAAGCACAGCTTTTGCAGGGGGACTCCAGTGCAGATGACTGTCACAGAAATGTTAAGACTGGTGTACATTGGGAATGGATGGATGGAAATGTCCGGGCCTGGAAGCACCAGCAGGAATGGCACCAAGAGGCCTAGTAAGCTTGTCAAGTGCAGGATATTTGTGTTGAGGCTCAGCATCTCAGATGTTTAACAGCATTCCCCTAAGGCCATCACTCCCCTATGTACAGCCCCTAGTTTACCACCAGGACCAAGGACAGGCGTGGGATCTCCACAGAAGTGCTGTGTTTCTCCTTTCTAGGAGCCCCGCTGGGATTTGCCATGACTTTCCATTAGCAATTTGTGTAGGGGGTGATGCTGCAAGTGCCTTTTTTCCAGCTGAGTGGTTACTGAGTTGCTGCTGCTGGTTGTGGTGACAGCTCAGGACAGCTGGATGCTGCTGTATCCCCTGGCACAGTGCACACAGTGTCTCTGCCCTCCTGGGTCAATGAGGAATCTTGGATTACACCAAGAGTAGCTCGAAATAGGAGATTCCTGATGCTGTGGAAACGCCAGCTGTGACAGGAGGACAGTTATGGAGGTAACCATATGTTTTTGTGCTCCCTTTTTACTCTTCCAAATTATGCAACTGATTTCTGACATTATTTAATACATCAAACCAGTGCATAAACAGTAAGATAATAAAGTAGTGAAATGCCAGATAATTATTATTGCTACCCAAATATCTGAGCATATAAATAATACGATAAGAAAATTAAGAGATTAACTAATCTATTTTATATACCCCATGTTTAGGAGCACTCTAGTTCATCTACATGACATAATCAACTCATAATTTAACAGTAAGACTCATCTTTTACCTGGTCAAAACTGCCTTCTTATTTATGCTTTCTTGCAGAAAAACAGTAACGCCCCAATTCAGATTCTTCCCTTTCATCTATGTGGGAAATCTCTGACAGCTTGTTCTCTGCTGTAAAAATTAAGATTTTTTTTTCTGCTGTTTAAATGAGAGATTTGATTTCACAAAATAAAAGAACTCTAGTTCTTCTGAATCAGGAACATTTAAAGACTTTTTGACAGTCAGCAGCCAAAATCAGAATGTGCCTTCTGATGTGACTAAAAGCCACAAAAAGTCACAGACAATAAGGCTGCTGAATCCTAGATGAGGAGAGTTATTCAGGCTAACCAACACTCCAAGTGCATCAGCATTAAACTACTTTTCTCAACAGACCAGAGGCACATCCACACTCCTGTCTGTCTCCAACAAAAAAACCCATATACATTATGTCGAAATAGCAATCCTCTTGTTTGGAGTCATAGAATTAAACACCTCACTAGGTTTTGATGGCATCTGCACAGCACTTCCATAGATCCAAATTCAGCCCTGTTGTCAGCACATGCATGGCCACTGATTATAACAAATTTCTATTTAAAAGACACAAGTTATTTTACACAACAGGTGCTGGAACTTGCTGCCAGCCAGCAGAGACTGGGACACTCCAGTATAAGCAGAGAGGAGGATGGATAATGCACCCATAATAGGCAAACACACATCACTAGGAATTGCTACAAACAGAGCCAGGTCTGACATCCTGGCACACTGGACTTTTCAGCTGTGGTGAATTTTGCTGCATACCTGGAGAGGGCTTGGCCTCCTGGCCAGTAAATTGCCCAGAACGGGTCCCCATAAGGCCACAGGTCAGGTTTTTCTCTCCAGAACCTGCAGCGGGGGGTGAGGAGGCGCAGCCGGATCTCTGGCGTGAGGTGCCCGCTGTTGGTGACCTCGGTGTTCTCCTCCAAAAACGCTCTCACCTCGGGGTCCAGAGACTTGCCTGCGCTCCAGTGGCAGCAGCGCTGCCAGCACAGAGAGCCCCTCCTGCTTCTCCACACCCTGGCAAGGGTGTTCTGCCTGCCCAAGAGGAGGAGCCACTTCCAACCACACAAGGCCATGCTTCCCCAAGGACACCAGCTTTCCTCAGGAGAGCTTGGAGCACAGCTTATCCGAAGAAACTGATGAGGCACAAAGCTTGAAACTAACTCACAGGATGTTGTTTTTCATAGTGATAGATGACAATTCCTGAAAGGAGAAAAATGCTATGTAAGTGATGTTTCTTCAATGACTTCAAGGCTTTGCACCACCAGGGACTTTAGGAAGAGTAGGTCCCTGTGCTCTTGTGCCTTACCCCTGCCCAGTCTTAAGTCTGAAATAAGTGGTATTCAATAAGCTATTAAGAGACCCATTCAGAAGAAGACTCTGAACTCATCCAGTGAGAAACCACCAGTTAGTGGCACAGCTGATAGAGCTAAAAATTGAATGTGCAACCTTTTAACATCTCTCTCCCTCTGTCCTGAAGATATACACACAGCAATCTACTCCCATTTAGGGTTCTTCCACTGCATCTTCAGATTTTTCAGAAAGACTCTGGCATTGCAGTGGACATAGCAGTGGTTAACAGTAGGTTGTTTCAAGAGACACCATTAATTACCAGTTTTATAATGGTGATGCATCTTTATACAAAAGCATTTTTTTAAAGGCAAGCAATTAAAGGAATTCCTCTCTCTCCCTAAGATTTATCAATCTGCCAGCTCCAAAATTGACAAAAACAGAAAAAAAAACCCAAAACTCATCTTAACCAGAGTAGCCCTAATTCATTGCATTTCAGCCTGTATTTTAAAGGATTGGTTAGTCTTATGGTGCAATAGTCTCCATAAGACTATGTGGATGCTGTCAGTTGTAGAAGAAAGCAGATCTCCATCCCTGTAGCCCACTCTGAGACACTATATAAACATGCTCCAAGATGTCTGAAGAGAGAAACTGAATCTAACACATTTAAATTAAGTTTCTAGAGGGTGATACATTAGTTACTGGATGGCCTTGTCACGCCACTCAAGGTGTGTAGTACACTTCACACAGGCGGTGAAGAAGAATCAAAGATTGGTATGTCAGAGTTTAAATTCATTTAAGAATCAAGAGCATGGAGAGTGGAGAGCCACAGTACTGCACTGAGAGGCAAAGGAAGAGCCTCTCAGCACTTTATTAAGAAACTTTCCTCACTCGCCTTCTCTTGCAGACCCTGGGCCTTTCCTGTGCTTATCCTGTGAGTACACTCAGCAAGTAGTGGCCTGAAGGAAGAGGAAATGTTTTCCAGCCTCCCTGCTTAGATCTCCTTCACCCATCCATTAGTATTTCCATATCCTTTTTCCTTCCTCACCTTGCTCTCTAATTTCTTTTCAATAACTCAGACTTCCTTGCTTTTGAACCTCTCCTGAAACTGATGACCAGAGAAGCATTTCGGGCCTGTGCTTCCACAACAGCAAGACTGCAAGTACAAACAAACAAGAAACTGGACTTGTTGTTTTGTAATTGTTTTCTGTCTTCTGCAGTGGTTTTCACAAACCAGCAGAATAATGCATGAAGAAAAACAACTTTCATCCCAGCCCCGACAATTTTTCACAACAAAAGAATCACGGACAACTTCAAGCTGTGCAGGTTGTCCTTAAAACTAGACAAAGGGACAACAGGAAGAATATGTCAGTTAATTAGATCAGTTTTCTTTATTTGTCTGTATCTTTAGAATAACATTCATATGTGTTTAACTGTATTTCTGTTGTGTGCTGGCCTCTGCTTTAAGTACTGGCTTTAGTTTCATCACTTAAGCTGTGAACTTTACACTTTTCTTTTTAGGCTGATACTCCCACTAAATCATTGTTTCAATCATTGGCTAAAGGCTTTATGTTTCTATTACAAATAAATACACATGATCAAATATTTCACATTTTTCTACACTGGAGAGTGCCATTCAGCAGAGTCCATGTAATTAATGAATGTAATTAGCAAATGCCTTCTTTCTTCAAGGCAGAGCTCTATAATCCTCATCTGCCTAAGGGAAGCATGATGTTAACTGCAATCAATTGGAGAGATAAATCTTGTCAGCAAATGCTGTATGCTGGCTTTTCTCCACAAATTGCTGCAAATTAGCAGGGCTGAGATCCTGTAGTGTTTATTTTGCATGGCCTGTCACAATGGTTAGTCTCCTGAAATTAATCGTCGGTACAGAAACCTGCCAAGAGCTCAGCACTCAAGATGCCAAACTGAGCTTAAATGCTTACTGAGGGAAGGCATCAGGATGGACATCCCTGGTTGATACTCCCAGCCCATCCATTTTACAGGGAATAAAATCAGGATGGATAAAAGAATGGATATCACTGTGTTTGACACTCCTGGCCCGTCCATCTTACACGGAATAAATCAGGGTGGATATCTCTGCATTTGACACTACTGGTCTGCCCATCTTACTATAAATCAGTGGGCAAGTAGAACTTGGACTGGAAGACATAACCTAGCAAAACACATAAGAAAAACCTCACCTCCACCCCGCCCATGGGTTTGGGTTTTGGGGTTTTTTTTTTTTTTTTTTTGGCAGCAAGAGCCGTCCAAAGCCCAACCACCCCGGCCCACCTTCCCCTCGGGGGATGCCAGCCCTACCCACGCCCGCTCCTGCGAGGGAGGCAATCGCCGCCCGCGCCGCGGGCCGAGCGCTCCGCGCCGCCCTCGCCGTTCGCCCGGCAAAGCGGCCGCAGGCCTCGGGAGCACGGGCAGCTCCCGGCCGGGGAAGGGGACAGCAGGGCCCGCTGCCCGGCCCGGCCGGAGCGCCCGGCCCGCACGTACCTGCTGCTGCCGCCGCCGCTGCGCCGGGGCCGGGCCGCGCTCCCGCCGCCCGCCCGCCCTTAAAGCGACAGCGCCGGAGCGCCCGCAGCACCGGCCCCGCCGCCGCGGCCTCCGCTGCTGCTCGGGCCGCTTCGCTTTCCCGTCCTGCAGCGCCTGCCCCGCTCCGAGTCCGGAGCCCTGCTCGGTGCCGTGGGCTTGCTCCGCTCCTAATGCGTTCGAAAGGCTTTTCTGAAAGACGTGCGTCAATGCGAAGTAGCCCTGTGTTTAAAAACGTTGATAAAAATCCGCGCGGGAAAAGGAGCGATAACACACGCCCCAGCCGAACGGCAGGGAAAATGAGGGGTTTTTTTCCCCTTCACGCATCAGATCAAGGGCGCTGTCAATCCAGTGTGGCCCAGGGAAAGCTCTCCAGCCTCTCGGGGACAGCAGCAGCATCTACCGCAGGCAGCGCCCAGGGCCGGCTCTGCCCCTCGGGCGAGCGGGACCTCTGCCCGCTCCTCTGCCGTGCCCGTCCCGCCTGCTCCATCCGTCCCGTTCCTGTTTTTGCTGCTCGAAAGATCCCTTCGCTTCTCTCCCCAGACCCTCCCCGGTGTGGACAGGAGAGAGGGGGCTTCCCGTGTTGTTGCTGTCCCTCAGGAAGGCACAGCTCGGTGGCAGGTAGGACACACCTACACCTACAAACGCTGGTATTTCCTCCGAGGCCTCGAAGTGGCCACATTTTCACGTGGCGGTGACTGGGACTCACTGGTGCAGGACAAGGAACCAAACCCACCTGCATCCCCTCCAATTCCCCAGTTTCTGAGGTTCACAGAGATCTCCCCAAACGGGCTCACCTCCCTCTGAGACCCCTGCGACTCTCAACAGCTCCCACTTAGTCTCTGCTCCATCTCCAATCCCATTTGCTGGGATTTAGGGAATACAAGCAGCTTCTAAAGGTTCTCTACCTTCCCGGTGGGACAAAGTGTATCAAATTTCTCGCTCTGCGTTTTTGAAAGGCTCTTGTGCGTTGCCCGGGGTCATGATTCTGCAGCACTTGGGGCGCCAGGGGCTTAAACCAGGCGATTCCTGAGCCCAAACCAGGGTCTGCCCAAATCTCTGAGGTTACGAGGCCATCTAGTGATCTGCGAGCTTGTTACAATGAAAATGTACTCTCCAGGGTCGGAAAGCTGCTTGTAAACCAGGATCTCCCCTTTAAATGCGGGTGATCTGCAGCCTGCCGGGGGAAGGCGACCCCTGCGTGCTGGGCTGTGGAGTGACCAGGATCCAGAGAGAAGCTGGTGTCCTCCTGCCACACGAAGGAGCCTGGAATCCACATCCACAGACAGGGATACTTGCATGCCTTTTATTCTTCTGAAGCAGGACCCACACTCAGTCTTTTTAGAAATGATCCCTCAAATTGTATAAACCTGGACCTTTGTGGTTAATTTGGTGTGGACCAAATAAATTATTTATTTAATGTGGACATTATTTATTGGGGCTCCTAGGGGAACTGTGAGGCTTCAAAGGTCTTTTGGCAGATCTTGCTGGTCCTCTCCAAGAAGGTAAATATTGAAAACACTAAAAGCACCCAAAATTGTGAAGAAAACATGCAATATTTTGTGAAATAAAAATTGTGAATAAAACATGGGGGTTTGTGCCCTCTAGATATTCACCATCATGCTAGGAATAAAGAACTCAATAATGTTATCAACATCAGCTCAGGATGCCATGTAAGATATGGTGCCAGGATGCTGACAGGTGATGGTACAACTCTACCTTGCACATTTTATTTTATGCCTGACATGGTTCTCAGGGAAGCTTTTGCACTTAGATTACCAGCCCCTTTGGTTGACATTTTAACAAGTATCTTCTCAGACCTGGTTTTTCTGAACTTCTGATTTATGATTTTACTTGGTAGCTATGTGAACCTCAGTGAAGTCACTACTGTCTAATAAAGACCAACATCACACTTGAAAAGCCAGTAAAAAAAGATAGAATCATAAAACCACAGAGTGGCTTGTGTTGGTAGGGACCTTAAAGATCATCTGGTTCCAGCCTCTCAAGTAAGTTGTCTGGTAACTCCCAGCTGAGAGATTTCTTAAGTGAAAAAGTAGGGGTAAAGTCTTTGCTTCCCAGTAACACTGGCAGGGTTGTTAGAACCAGAAATTTTTGTCATTTAACTACAAGTAATTAGTTGTGATTGTACAAATTCCTAGTGTGACATTAGAAAGCCCCAATATCAGTGATAGCTGCTGTGCCTCTTGTGAGAGTCTAGGTGAACCTGTTAACCTTTCAGGACAAGCTTTGTGCTGATTATTTCAGCAAAATATCAAAGCCTGTCATCCACCCATGAGAAAATGAGTTTAATTTCCAAGGGCTTTTTGCTTTAAATGGTGAAATCTTAAGAATTTCAGCTACAATTTCTGGTATCCTGTGCAAAGTACCAGAAGTGTGCTGGAATTTGCTCTGAGGACAAGGACGTCTTTGATCACCACATAGCATCGATTTGGTGTATCATGGAGGAGTGCAACACTTGCAAAATGCAGTTGTAGAGTAGCACACAAGGGACTCCCAGGTGTCCAAGGGAATTAGGGGATTACTGGCTGATGCTACAACTGCCCAAGTGTCTGGTGAAATCTTGTTTGAGCCAATTAATAACAAAGAAATGGAGCTGCCCAAGGACAGAGAGGAAGGCAAGGCAGAGAGGAGCTACCTTCATGTTAGCAAGACCACAACTCATGAGTCTTCACAGATACAAAGGTTAAACTCAAAGGAAGGCAGACCAGTGGTTCAGCAGCCAAGTAACCTCCCCAGGTCACTCTTCCAGCTGGTACAGGTGACAAGGCCAGCTGCTCCAGTTTGCTGTGGTGAAAAGACCTCAGTGGAAATTCACCAGGGGGAAAATGGATGATTGTTGATTTGTTAGAAGTGCCGCGCTGCTGTCCGAGTCCCTCTACTCCCCCGGGAAGGGGAGGAGGTTGCACCAGCTGAGCCGAAGGCACCGCAGCCGACAGCCGGGGGGGGGGGCACTTCCTAGATGCGCCGGGGCGTCCCGGGAGCGCCTCAGCAAGGGGCAGCAGCGAGCAACAGGCAGGCGAAGTAGAAGAAAGAAAGGAGGGACCCTCCTCGGGGGTAAAATCCAGAGCCTTTTATTCACTCCAGGGGAACAAACAAACAAACAACAACAACAACAAATCTAACTAAAGAAAATGAAGAGGATCTGTGTATTCACTTATCTATAAGGCAATATCCTGTGGTTTTTGCTCTACATATGAGTCACAAACAGGGGAGGAGAGAACGAAGTGACACTCAGAGGGAGAGGTTCCGGGGGAGGGGGAGAGGGGGATCCCAGGACCGAACCATTATAACTTTAGGGGGTAACAGAACACACCAAATGAATCCTGCACCACAGCATAAAAAGCATTCCAGCAACTCAATATGGACAGTCAGGGTTTGCACATCAGTCTCAATTTGTGGTTGCCCAGAGGCTGTGGAAGCAAGTCATTATCAGAATGTAGCTGGTGCAAGTAGCTAAGCTAAAATTGAAGGTGAGAGCTCTACTAGGTAAGGGAGAGGCAATTCAGTTATTCTGTCATGCCTTCAGCTACAATCCAATTTTAGAATAACAGTGCATCTTTTGCAGTTGAAGAATAGGCATCTTAACATAACAACAATCACATATCACCTGTGATTTGTCTTGAAACCACTACATGTGCGTTTCATAGGGTTACCTTTCCCCACTGCTTTACCAGCTGCATTAGGTTAGCAGCAGGAAGGAGCAGCAGCTAGCAGAGATGAAGGCATCAAGTCCTTCTAGAAGTGGAGGCAAGAAGGGGAATTTGTAAGGTGCAGCTATTTTTCAGAGTGGAGGTGAGATGAAGTGAGGAGAAACTGTAATAATCTGACCTTTGTGCTGCTGTAGATTCAGGGTTGCTAGCACAGAAAATCTCTACTCTGCAAGAGCCTTGTTGCTAAGAGTGAGAAGTTGAAAACTATTATCTCTGAGCTCATTCTTGATTTTGTCTTTTGTTCATGTCTGTGGTTGAAGTATTCTTGGCCTTTGCTGATTGGATTTATTCATGTGCAGTCAGACACAAGAGTACATTTTTAGCATGAATGGAGATCAGAGAGATGCACAGAGTCAGGTGGCTTGTGCTTCTCTTTGGTCCATTTTTGGATACTTGTTTTTCTCTTAAAACTAGAGGGCTCATATTTTCAAACCCTGTTTCTTGAAGTCTCCTAGAGCTAGTGGGACTTTTGTTCTCATATATCTCATGCAGTAATGACCCAACCCTTGGGCTCCTGAGTTTCAGGTCACAGCAATATTTTGTGATAATCAGCTGAGTAATGGTTGTGCCTGGCATCAGAGCCTTTGTTTGGGGGTTATGTAATTGTTTTAGGCATTTTTTTTTGTGTGTGTGGCTCCTGCAAAACCCTGAAAGATGATGGAAGCTGAGTGAATATGGGCAGCCAGGGAAAAGGCTGCTTAGGCACCAAGAAGTGTCTCTGTCTGGTCTCCAGACAACAAATAGCTAAGTTTTCCTGAATGATACAAAATCATTCTTCATGACCTCATCCGTTCTGACTTCCTGGGACAGTAAAACCCATCCCATCTGTCTTCCCTGTGGCTTTGTCCCACATTCTCTCCATGTGAAGGGTGATATGCAAATCTCATTATTTCAGTGTATATATTAGTCCTTAGCTTTTCCCAGACAGGCAAAAACAATGTCAAAGACCAGAGCTGAGCCAACACTTAGTCTGGAGCATGAGATCATGACCACCAGCTGGGGCCCTAATGCAAGTGATGCTTCCCAGTGTTGGCTCTCTGTGTTGCCAGGCAGGCTGGGTTCACTCCTGTGTTTAAACCTCTGATTGGTCTTTGACAAATTCTTCTTCTGACTAATTTCTTCTCTTTTGTCCAGGTAGAGTAATTGCACCATCTTGCTCCAGAAACAAATCCTGAAATCATAGTACCTTTGGTCATCTGATTTTAAGGATCATGCTAACAGCAGTTGGTGTCAAGGGGCAAGGTAAGCAAATCAAATTTCAAGGAGCTGCATCAGTTCACAGCACCTGGTTTGCTTTCACCATTCAACTTTTCTAGTTTTCCACTGGTGTTCAGATCCTGGCACCAGTAGAACTTTTCCTTTCGCCTTCCACATGTTAGTCTGCCAGAAATTTGGACCCAGGGACAGAGGAAAGAGTGGATGTCTGAGACAGACAAGACAGACAGGTGGTGCTTACTCTCTACAGCATCTAAATGAAGCTCTTTGCCAAGGACCTGACACAATATGCTTCCTCTTTTGGCTGACATTTGCTATTGTGTCATTATTTTGCAGTAGTATCCAGAGGACACAGAAATCAAGTGATACCACTGCAAGGAAAGGAATGGACACAAAACTCCCCTGCAACACCAGCCAACTCCCTTATGTGATGAACAGGGTGAAACTGAAGTTGGATGTGACCAAGGACAGAATAGTTGCTGTTAATGCACATGGAGGCACCTAAAAGTCATAAGGAGCTGAAAAAAACTTAGTCTTTAAAATTCCTCTCAATTTTCATTGATATCCTACAAAGCGTTAGCTCCACTGGCTTTCTCACCCATGCTTATGCAGCATATCCTCTAAAATGGGGTGTTTGGCATACCTCTCCTTCAGGATACAGGCAGCTCTGTCACTTTTGTATCGATAGATTTCAAACACACTTGTGAATAGACAAGTAGCTGGGCTAGAGGATTTCAAAGGTCTTTTCCAACCTAAACTATTCTATGGGCTTGGTTTGCAAAACAATTCAAGCTGACATTAGGCCATACATAATGTCTTTGTCTAACTCAAGTTTCTGCAAGTTCAGTGTGTTGGCAGTACACTGCAATTTCGTTCCCTGCAGCAGAAGACATGGTGCAGTGGCACCTAAAATGGCTTGTTGGCAGCAGCTTGCTTCCGGCTTGGACCTGCAAGGCTGGGCAGGTTGCAGGGGAGCTGCTTGGACACCTCCTTGTCACAGCTCCCAGGGCTCCAAAGAGCAAGGGAACCAGAGAACCTCCAGCCTTGTGCTGTGCAGTCTCACGTCTTGGGTTTTGTCAGCTGAGGTGTCAAGCTCCAATGCAAGCAGCTGCATTGAGTGGAAGCAGCAGTGTCACCATGACCCTACAGCTCTGTCACTGTGATAGCAGTTTCACTGTGACCCTCTTCAGCTGTGGCACCATAAACTGGTGCTGGGGGAGCCAGAGCAGGAGCACCTGCAGGTGAACTAATCCTCAATATGTGTAAATGGCCCAAGAATAATGAAGCCTACCAGTTCTGTTATCTTCCAGCAAGAACGTAAGCACTTCCACCACTGAAAGGAGCACATCTCAGCTGCATGTGCTGAGTGCCAGAGCCTTGAAGGCACTGATGGGTCCTATTGGCCCTGGTTCTTTCCACACCCTGCCACAGCCCAGGACCCTGTTTCCGAACCCCTGGGGCTTTCAGTCCTTGCCCAAGCAATGTCTTGCAGGGCTGGTCTCTAGTCCTGCCCAGTCCATTCATGGACCCCCCAGCAAGCCATCCCCCTCCCCTTGGCTATCCCAAGTTTTTGTTTCTAGTCTGGCTCCCTTCAATGTCACCCATGGGCTGACATCAGAGTTGGAGTTGCCAGATACTCTGACAGTGCCTGGCAGCAAAGGTGATCTCTTGCCTTCATCCCTGCCAGATAGTGTCGAGCACCAGGAAGCCAATGGCTCTGATTCAGCTCGGAAAATACTTTTTACTGGGTTTTCCCAGTAACAGCTGAATTTTAGCCTGGAGGGAGGTACTGAACTAGCTCATTGCCACATTAGGCAGAGTCAAATGCTCCCACCCCCAAAGGATGTGCTTGATGGGAACTGCTGGAATTGCTCAGCATGGATCTGGGCTTAAAGAAGTTGTGCCTATTGCTTTGCAAGAAAGTCACTAAGAAATATGATCTTCAAGGAGAAGCAAACTGCTTTGATCTCTGTCCTTCTGGTCGAGCTCCTCTGTGTGAGCTCGGAGCTGATTTCCAGCAGCACAGTCAGCACAGAAAAGCTGCAGTGTGGCTGCTGTCAGTAGTAATTCTCCTAAGCAGCAAATACTGCAAGGATATGTGCTGTTCTTTGGCATGAGGAATAAGTGGCAGAGAGATATGGCTGAACCTGTGGATGTAAATGTTTAGATTTTTGCTAAAAGCACTAGTAGGGAAATTGAAACAGAACCTTGATTAGTATGAACTGCTTCTACATTCAGACCAAAAACACTGCAATGACGTGAACACAGAGGACAGAGCAAAGGTAGTCCTTGCTAAATGACATAACAATTCACAATGCATATTCATTGCAGGAAATACTTTTCATCCGTCCTTGATTGCATGTTGTATATTGGCTATGGACTCGATGGCTTTGGATTTCTTTAGCGTGCCCTTGGGCTTTCGAGTGTGCTAGGATGCATTGTAATGTAGATGCAGAGTGTCTGGCACTTCTTACTGAATGAGGCTTCAAAGGGAAGTTGGAATCAGACTCTAATTACATTTGTAATAATGCCAAAGGCATTTTGACAAAGGGATTACCTGCTGTTCATGGACAATTTTGTCCAGAGCACTTGAAACCGTGGGGTTGGTTCGTGCTTCCACTGGTATTGGCAGACATGGGATTGATTTTTAACTGATTTTTGGTAACTGAGACAAAGGCAGGCAATATTGGTGACTGGGCTTTGAGCACAACGATGTTACTCAGGTAGATGTGACAGCTTGAACGTATTTTCTCTGGAAGATTTCCCAGTGCCAGAGATCATCTAACTGGGAGCACAGACCACTGACACAGCTGTGCCTGAACCCCTGCCACTGCAGACAATATTGCTGTGGGCATGTGGTCCAAGGAGCTTGCCAGGATCCCCTCATGCCTTTCTCCTTGCCACAATATGTGCCTTTGAAGATCTAGTGCTTTAAAAAGAAGCACACATCCTTTTCCTCATGCTTTTTGTGGGCAGCTATATTATGTTGCAAGACTCTTCTACCTTCTCAGGTCCTTTAACAGACAGTTTGTAAAGGACTGGGGTCCTGGAGCAGTGAAAACACAGGAATTGGAGTTTGGAGGCAGGGAAACAAGCACCTTCAGCAGAGAGCAGAAATTAGTTTGAAATGAAGAATAGAGGTTTGCTGTCCTCACTGAATGCCTGCCTCATCTCAGGCCTGGTGTGAAAGGCATCTGTCAGCAGATGATGGTGTTGGGAAGCGTGGCTGGAGGGACTCTGTAGAGGTGCATCTGCCTCCTGGTGCAACGCCATCGGGCCAGCCTGGGCAACAATAGAGCTTTGTGCCTGGCAGATGTTCGAGCAGTGTTTGCTTTCTTTTCCTGAGGGCAGTTGAAACACAGTGACCTGATTTGCACAAGGGCTTCTGCAAGTCAGGTTACAAGCAATTTGGCCAAGGTCATGCAGCGAGTGATGCTGTCAGAGATAGATGGAAATCTCTGTGTTCCTGCTTTAGCCTGATGGTCCCAGCACAACACCTCCATTAGTGCATGACATGCTACTGATTTATCCAAGCAGTACTTTGCTTGTTAGGTTTTATCTCAGTAGCAGTGGGAATGGTCTGTGTGTCTTCTACATCCAAAGAGCAGGAAGTGTACCTTACTCAGAGCAAAACAAGATCTTTGACCCAAGGATCTTGGCATACTAAAGGTAATGGTTGCATATGATCGTTCTCCTGACTTCATGGAGTGAGGGACTGGAGCAAGCCCCACCTGCTTGGCAGGAGAAGGTGCATCTCACAAGCTCAGTGTAGAATTACAGGCAGAAGTGGAGGAAAATGGCAGGAATCACCACAGATTTTTGCCATACAATGCCACTGAACACATGGAAAGGAAAAAGCTGGGTGGTGAAGGACACAAACCTCCAGAAACCAGGCTTGGCAACTTGCCTAGGAGTGGTTTCTGAGGCGGTGTGTGAAGTCTGACCTCTGTGTGCCCTATCTAACTGGGGGGAGGGGGGGGGGGGGGGGGGGTGTTGCTCTCACTTCCTCCCTCCAAAACTCCAAAACTAAACCCTTGAGGAGGCCAATTCAGGATGGGGGGAGGTTTGAAAGGCCAGAGAGGCCAGCCCTGAAGCAGAGCTGCCTCCTCAGCAGAGGGCTGAGCTGCATGCTGAGAAGCCTGGCTTGCAGCATGATGGTGATGTGAATGAAAACGGACAACACTGTTCCATCCCTGCCTGTGTTTTGGGATCTGTTTGCTGATGGTGAACTGGATGCACTCAGGAGAGGCAGACAAGGCTACAGATTTGTTTGTGAAGGAAGCAGTGGGAGCACAGAGCCAGCCCCAGGAAGGAGGGGGAAGAAGGTGAAATAAACTGTTGCATAATTTCAGTTTCCTCATGAAACCTCTCCCTCAAGGATTCTCAGAAAGCAGATAACAGTGGAATGCATCTAAATGCATCTATATATGTTTGCAATGCAAGGGCATGCATATGATGAATGCACATAAAATTAATAAAATGCAATGGGCTGCAATAGGAAATTAGAGATTTAAAACCTTCAGATTTTAAATCACTGGAGCTTCAGAGTTCTATGGCAGAGATTCCTGAAAGTAATCATGTTTTACTTTATCTGTAAGTCTGCTGGATGAATAATAATTACACAATGTGGCAGAGGAAAACCATGTGCTTTTATTTAAGTTTAGTCTGTATAGATACGAGGCAGTTATAGAAGGTGAGCTACTTGCTTTAATAGTATTATAATTTGATAAGACATTAGAATATGTGCCTGTAGTATCTGCTTCCCAAGCAATGATGGATTGGGCTGAAGGAAGTGTTCTTTGCTTTATGCCTTATGGTTTATTTGGGTTTAGACCCTACGGCAGCCAACACTTCTCCAATGCTCTAAGCAGTGTTCTTGCATAAGCTCAGAGAATGAAAATTGCATTCTTTATGAACCTCTTTATAAAATCTTCTGCTGTTGTTTTTTTTGGGTTTTTTTTTTCCCAACTTCTGCTACAGACTCTTCTGCACTTTGTGCCAGAATGACTTGGATTTCAGTCTTACAGTCCATCCTTAACCCATCCTTATCCCATGACTACTCACATCCAGCTCCTTGTGAAGGAGTTGACAACACTGCTCCACTGAAAGTCATTCAGGGGTTGAAATGTCCTGAGCATTACCAACATTCGTGTTGCATCTGAGTGGTTTCCCTTCCTTCCATCCTACAGGATCTCATGACCCCGTAGATAGAAGAGCAAAACAGGAGAGGCTTTCAATGGAAAATCAATGTGACTTGGCAGCTTGTGAAAGATCTTAGAGAGGGAACTGTGGAGCTGTGTGGAGGAGTGAGCAATCCATCACAGCAGCATGATTTCCAATTCATGGAAGAACGATGAAGAAAATAGAAACTGAAGCAACAGTGTCACAGCAAGGGGAAGGGATGTAACCTTTAAATAGCAGGTTTTTCCACCTCTCTGAAGCATTGGGCATTGGCTTCTTGCAGAAGTAGGACAAAGAGCTTGATGGTCTGATCTTTTATGGCAGATCCTAAGGGCAGGGGGAGCTGACATGCTTGTTAGCATTTGACCCAGTTCAAATTAACAGGTTCTGAGGAGCAAAAACTCACTGAGAGGTTACAGAGAGGGAAACCTGAACCAAATTGAATTGAGAGAAATATTCATGGCAACTAGAGACACAAGTACCTAAGGAAGAAGAACAAATCTGCCAAGCCAAAAACCTTCCCTTTCTTTGTTATACAGATGGCAATCCAGCTGGTGAAGGAACAAAGCTGCTGCCACGGGAGAACAGTCCAAAGTGAAAGGTCACAGGCAGATCTGGTCTACGCCAGTAAGTTTTTTGTGCTTGTCCTAGTCTGAAATCCTCAGTCCCACCTTATCCCTGTTCCTTGGAGCAACACAGAAGAAGTTCTGACACTGCTTTGTGCTCTGCTGTGCCAGGGACAAACATCATCTGCCTGGGGTTATTGTCAATATAATTTGATTAGAGGACACCCATCCTATTCAAGTCCCTTGTGGAACTTCAACACTTTTTGTTGGTGAAAGGAAAAAATACTCATAATCCCAGCCAGTTATCTCTGATCATCCTAGATATGTCTCAGGGCGCAATCCTATCAGGCACTGCTGCTTCCCAGGCTGTACAAATGTTTTCTCATGGCATTTGCCTGATTAGTTAGTATGTGCAGCACTTTGTGATGCTTTTAGGCCTCATCTCTTGTTTTCCTTTCACTCTTGCAAGAAGCTCCACAGCACCTTTGTGGACCTGCTGTGACTTCTGTAAAATTTAAGCACTCAATGTTACAAGTAGAGCAGTAGTATTGAAAGAAGGGCAGCCTTTTTAAGGAGGCACTGGTGATCAGCACAGGGTGGTTTTGGATGGTGAAAGGACAACCAAAATGCCTAGGTTCTGCTAAAATGTAATAAAAGTTCCAGATTCCTTGGGATGAGAGCCAGGATGGAGGTGGGAAAAAACCCATGAGAGTGACAAAGAGACACCCAAAGGCTGCATGCAGTATCTAAAGCTAGATCAGCTTGGAGGGAAATATTAGAACAACTTAGGTGGAGGGGTTTAGGTGAGAAAATCCACGCCTGAGGAAATCACATGGCTTACCAGAGCCCAGGCAAGCTGGGTCTGCTGGCACTGCTTGGCAAAAGATCTGAGTGGCCTCATTAGGATGACTTTTGTGCCCAGAAGATCAGTTGCCTTAGGAGAACAAGTCAGTGCCCCCACAAAATTCCCCCACAAAAAAATGTCTGTGGCAGCTGGACGTATAGAAGTGGGAGCTCAACCTCACAGATAACCCAGAAAGAATGAGTTTATTAATTTTACACCTTCAATCCCATGTGTTGTGCTTTTTCCTCTTGTTTAATGCTATATGCAGTACTGATTTTACTGAGATTGAGGTGTCTATGCACTGAACTTTATTCAAGAAAAAAATGCCCTGTACAGAAGACAGCTAAACCAAAGCAATCTAGAACCAGCTAGCAGCTGGTTTTTACTTAAGGTAAAAAGGTCAGAACCATTGTGTTAATTTTTGGGTTATTTTTAGAAGCAGCCTTAACTCATGCATCCTTTAGAGAGGCTGATGAAGCCTCTGTCTTGGACTTCCTGGAGACATCCATGCCATTGGGCCTCAAAAAACAAACATACCTACAATATAAGCACTTGGTTTTGAATGAGAGTCAGAGACTGACTTGTCAAGCTCTTACCATCTGACCTAAAGCTGAATAAGCAAAGACATACAAGTTAATAAACAAACCAAACTAAATAAAACAATCTAGCTCTGGTGCAAAGTCGAGAAATTTACTGGTCTCAGGGAAATTTCTCTGCAGTTCCAGAAATGTTCAGGCAGTTACTGAGTGCTGCAGCTATAAGAACTGGGGATTGTGAGAGACTATTTGTCTTCTTTTTAATTTAATTTTTTTTTAATTGGAGATTGGGATTATTAGGAAAGGAAAAAAAATAGTTTAGCTGTTGTCTGCTTTCATAAGAACACTAGAGGAAGCTAAGAAACAAATAGGAATAAAATTTGTTAATTTGATGGGATAAAGAGAGAGAGGTGCTGACCTAGGTGGCTTCCAGGTCAGACAGTCACTCCATGTGCCTCCATAAAATGACACAAGGTAGATGGATTATCAGTTTCCCTGTAGGCATTTTCTTATCAAAGGCACTTGTTGAACAAGAACAAATGTAAACCATAAAAAGAAAATATGTGATTCACACTGCTAAGATGTAAAATAAAGGGGTCATGGGAGTCCACAGTAAGAAAATTATGAGAGTGTAATTATTACAGGTGGCATGGACCAAGAGTAAAAAAGATGAAACAAAAGGATAAAAGTGAAAATACTGAATGATATGATATCCAGAATACTGGAATACACTGAATGATATGATATCATTATGATATCCAGAATTATCGACATATAGGGGGATCCTATCACTTTGGAGAAGAAAAAGTTACGACTTCAAAAGAATCATCTCTGCCCCTTTAAAAGTAGGTGCCGCTCGCGGACAGAGCTGCCAGTATTTTGGCATCGGACGATCCTAAGGAGAAGGATTCTAGCAGCTGGGGTAAAATAATGCTGACTTATTTCTGGACGCAGCAGAATGGCTAGTAAATCTTAAGTAAACTACGAACGAAGCAACATTTTAGATTTTTGCCTCGAAACGGAGTGCGAGTAGCCAAGAAATAGCTCTCCCGTAACGTGGTACGGATGCAATCCATCACAGCGCGGGGATGGAGACCGCACAAAGCCATCCGCCGCGGGTGGTGGCCGTTGCTTCCACAATGGGGTGGGGAGGAGAAGAAGCCGTTTCCCGCGGCAGGATTCCCGCAGGAAGCGCTCAGCGCAGCCCGGGCGCCGGGCGGAGCTCGGCCCGTTCCGGCAGCGGGGCTCCGGGAGCTCCCTCCTGGGGCGGGGGGGAAGAGACATTCCCGATAGGAAGTGGCACCGTCTCCAGCTTTATTTAAATAAAGCTAACCTCTCCTGCTCACACGCGGGGGAGCTTTAGGCTTTAACCGCGTATGCCAAGGATCGCGGACACAACGGGTGACAAAGGCGCCCGCGGCTCTCCCGACACGCCGGGAACGCTCGGCCAAGGTGCGGGAGGGGGGCGGCCGCGCAGGGTTTAAATGCCCCGCGGGGGCGGTCCAGCAGCGCGGTGTGTCCCGCCCGTCCCCGCCCCGCTCAGCTGACAGCGGGGCCGCCCGCCGGAGCGGAGCCGCCGCCGGGAGCGCCGGCGGGATGAGCGGGAGCGGCAACCCCGGGCCCGGCGCGGCGCCCTGCCGCTTCGCCCACTACTTCGTGCTGTGCGGCATCGACGCGGAGAGCGGGCTGGAGCCCGACGAGCTGGCAGGTGAGCGGCGCCCCGGAGGCCTCGCCCGCACCGCTGCGGCTCGGCGGCGTTCGGGATGCGCTGCCTCAAAATGTCTGCTCCCCCCGAGGAGGGGCCGAGGAGGAGGGGTCGCCGCGCCGGTGGGAGCCCCAGGGAGGGAGCGACTTTAGAGGATAAAGCATCCTCCGGAGGGGCTGCTGGAGCATCCCCCCGAGGGCGGCTCCCGCCGGGCGGTGCGGAGCGTTTGGCCGCCGGGATGCGCCGTCCCCCGCAGGCCGGGCTCCGCTGACCCCGCTGGCCCGGTGCGGGGACAGGCAGCCCCCGGCGAGTGGGCGCAGCGGGGTGCCGCTGGAGGAGAAGGGAAGCCAGGATTACGGAATTGGAGGGAGCCGAATGACCGAGCTTTCTGCCGGGGCAGATGCGTTTTCTTCAGTCTCTGCACTGGAAAGGAGGGGGAGGGATCTGGGAAGAACTGAATATATTAATGGGATTGCATCTTTCTTATGTTTATTCGCACCTTATGTCTATTCAGAAATAGTCTTCCCGCATTCTTCTTTGCCCCTCTACCCCAGAAACGTTATAGATAAAAAGGAACAAAACTATTGCTGAAGGCTCAAACACATTTTCTAAAATGTTTATTTTTGGTGGGCTCATGATTGGGTATGAGCTGATTATGTTGGCATAAGGCAGCAGTTCTTCCTCAATGTCACTTTTGTTTACCTGAAAGAAACTAAGTCAGGTTTTTACATATAAAATTTTATCAGCTTCAGGCTTAATAATAGGGCTTAACTGCATGGAAGCTAAGCATTTCCTCACGGAGTTATGAGTTTGGAAGTGTTTAAGTGCCAATGTTTGCCCATTCCCGTGCGTTCACTGCAGGCAAAGGAGCTGTGTGTGTTGAAGGTGCTGTGAGCCCTTCTGCCTGGCAGTGGGATCCTGAGGATGGGATCCTAATGAGGTCTCTGCAGCTATTGCATCAGGAAGTACCTTGCCTTCTGGTTGTGTAAGAGAAAGACACGATGATCTATATCACTGGTCAATGTACACTGGTTGAAGTTCATGTTTTTGTCAGCAGTGAAAGGGGTGGATACACGTATGTTTCCAAGGAACAACTTTCCAAGGAGCCTTATCTTAAAGCAGGGTAACTAAGTCTCTACCCTTGGAAGTGAACACACACTACTATATGGAGGTAACCCTGGGGACTCCAAGTTGAAGCGTTAGCTAAATGTACTTTCATCTCTTTGTTTTTTCACATGTACTTGTGACCACAGCTGTGTGTTTTCGGTTTTGCTGCTTTTAGTAGAAAACTCCTGACTCCCAGGAGCCACCTCCCAGCTGATGGTGTACAGGGTTTGATTTGCATGGTAAGACCTATTGGGGTTTCAGCTACCTAAACTTTGAGTCATCTATCTGAAAAGAAGCTATTTTTAAAGCTGTATTGGCTGGTAGGCCGTGCTTTTTCTGATGTACCCAGACTTTCCAAGTTGTCTTTTGCTGATTTTTCCACCGTTTCCCAGGGAGGTGCACAGCTGTGTTCTTGGGGAGCACAGCTCAAGGACAGCCTGAGTGTGGTGGGTTTGTGGAAGTGTAGTGCCTTGACTACAGGGCTTCTCTTTTGTGGTCATTCAGTAGGTTTGGCTGAACTGCTCCAGCAACACTAAGCAGATTTCAAAGCTAAAGTAATCTCCCTCTTCATTTTTCAGTGAAAGAAAGTAATTTTGGCCCATACAGGATATGCCCACTTAGAAAATACAGTGCAGCTGTGAATAATTTCAAAGAGAAATTAACAAAAGTAGTAATTTTTGAAGCAATGTCTTTGTAACTGGTTTCAACTAGGCAAGGTCCAGCAATATGGTTTGGACATACAAACACTTTTGGTAATGCCAGTTTGGGAGGCATTCTTAGTACCCTAGGAGGGTTGGGATGTGATAAAGGAAGAAGTGGAGTAACAGAAATATGATGGGACTTAACATTGCCACTGAGCAATGTTATATTTTTAGGGACTCGTGACACGAGCTTTCTGCTATCAGCTGGGAGCTCAGCAGTGGGAAATGCTGGGGAGGAACAGGGAGTGCTGTGAGCCACAAATATAATACAGCCATGGAAAAATTAACTCTGGTTTGAGATGTAGCTGTGAAAACATTTCTGTTAAAGCTTGGGGAGTACTAATGCTGCTGTAGGCAGGTGGTAGTGAGAGCCCATCTAGAAATCTGTGTTACAGGTTTCAAAAACCAAGGTACTACAACGGAATTCTCTGCTGTAGTGGGTGGGGAGAAAGATGCTTGGGGGAGCAGAAAGTCCGTTCTATCTCAGGAAACCCACAAATGGCTATTCTTTCAAAAAATGTTTTTAAAATTCTTTGTAGAAGTAAATGACCCTGTTCTTTCAGTGTTATGTAGCTGTGATAGCTACAGCTTGCTGTCCTTGTGCTTAAAGAGCTTGTTGAGGTAAGTCACAAGGCATCAGTGAAAAGTTGCTGTGACTTAAGCTGCTGCACAGATCATCCCCAGTTTAGCAAAAAAAAAGTAATCAAGAACCTGCTTATCTCCAAAGCCGTGAATCCCTTGGCAGCCAGTGTTCACAAAGTGCCCTGCTCACCCCAGGTCTGAATGATGGAGCTGCCTTGAGGCAAGGAGCAGGAGAAGGGACAAGAGGAGCTCTGCTGCTGCTTTGGAGGCCCCAGGGCCTCTCCTGTGAAAAGAGAAGCAGAAGTTAGAAAATCTTCGAGGATTTGAGATGGCACTGCATCTGCAGATATACAGGCAGTTCACCCTGGTACAGGGTGTGCTGAGGAGCTGCCTGTGAGTCAGCTCTGGCGTCACCCGGAGTTCCCTGACCTGTGCCCTGCCTTGGCTGGGGACAGCCTGGGACTCTCCCCGGTGTGGAGGCTTTCCTTGCCTTAAGCCCAAAATCTCCTTCAACAAAAACTCTCTTCAATTAAAACCAGCAAAAAGCACCAAAAAATCCTCATCTTCTGCATCAGGCAAGATGATGAACAAGTGAAATGTTTCAGTGTTACTCATGAAAGCAGGGCAAAGAACTGCTTTTCTGATTCTTGTAGTGTTGATAGGTTTGTTCAGAAAATGAAATAAAATCAACATTTATCGTTGTATAACATTTTGACATGCTTTTAGGGGAGAATATTTTGGTTTATGGTTCTTTTTCGACTGCGTGGATGCTCAGGGCTTAAAATAAGCTTGGTAGATGAGAATTTTCCATGAAGCAAACAGTTCATTTTGCTTAGATTATTTTTTTGTCTTTTGCATGTACAGTGTTTTCTGGTACAGATTTTTTTTTGTGAGTTGCTGCACAGCTGGCTCTTCAGATGGCTGATTTGGGGTTTTTAAGTGAACTAATTTTGAACAGCTGAAAGCTGTTTACCTATTGCTCAACTTGGTAGTGTATCCAGGCACATAGCAAAATTGTGTGTAGATTATGATGTTGTCAAAACACTTGTGGCCCTTATCACAAAGCTCTCACTCAAGGATGGAGGGGAAAAAAACCCGTTTTTTGTTTTTTCCCCAGGGACTCTTTTCTAGGCCCTTTCCAGGGATTTGAAGGAGAAAAGGAACTGTCTAAGGATTTCTTGGCATTTAATAGTTGGAGAGGTCATAAAAGCAGGGTATTTGATGTGAAATATCTTGAAAAGCATGAAAATTTCAGTATTGGTTTCAGTGCTCTGTTGAATTCCACTAAAGTAGGGTGGAGGGAGCTTTTCTGTCGTGTTCAGGACTGATGGAAAACAAATTTCAGTTCACTTTCCTCTTCATGCCTGCTTCTTTCAGGTAAAGCCATTTTGGGACTATCAGCCTTGGAATTGCATATGCTCAAATGAATTTGTTATAGTAAATAGTTAACATTGCATTTAACAAAAAGACCTAATTGTTCATTAAATTATTTCTATCATATGTTTTGTGATACTATGTGAATTTCATATAGTGCAGGGCACAAGGTTTTCCGGCTGTAGCAGCTTTTACCATTTGCTTGGGGAACATGTTAAATTTTGTAGTATCTTGTTTGAGTGTCACAAACTACAATTTAGAAAAATCCAGAGTATGCATGACTCAATTAAAAAGAACATGATATATACTTAATGGGGGAAGTAATTTAGTGCTCTGAAGGAAAGTAGGGATGGGTGTTTTGTTCTGAACTGGAAGGTTGGTCCATTGTGGGTGCAGTTTGGAGGAAGAGAAGGTGCAGTAAGCCAGCGTGGGAACTGGGACTTGAGGGACCGTGTTGGACGATGCCTTCTCTGTCTTAGAATGTGAATATTGGTGGAGTTATGTCTGCCTGATTGCTGTGTGAAAAGATTTATAAGATTTTTGTAGGGTTTTTCTCCACACATGAACTGTAAATGTTACATTACACTGTCTATATTTGGCCATTGTGTAAAGATTCAGTGTCTTACTGTCCTATTCAGTGTATGCTTGAAAACTGTCATTACTCTACTGTTAAGATCAAATTCTTTATTTTAATGGCCAGCAAAGCAGAGAGTGGATACTGGTCATGCTCATTGAAAATGCTGAATGTCTTGGGAAAAATGCTAAATGTCTTGGGGAAAATGCACATTTCTTCTGCCTCATGGTGTTTCCCTACAAGATATCCACATATTGGTAATTAATTTGCCTTCAATGAAATGTTAAAATTCAAACAGGGCATGCTGCAGTCTGGCTAACTGTGCTTCTTATCTAGTAGGCTCTTATTTTTAGAAAGCTAAAAGACTTTTTTGTCCTTGTGTGTGCTTGGCACCTGCGTGCTCACGCCTCGCAGAGCCTCCCCACCGCCTGTGCTGTTCTCCTTCGCGCTTCCTCCGTGCCAAGTCTGTGCGCGACGTGCGCTGCCAGAAAATGCAGCAGCATTACTACAGTCATACAACTTCTTCTGTGCATGGCTTTTCTGAAAATAGGCAATTGGATTTTTTCCTAGTTTGCTGGAAATAGACTAAGTTTCCCTTTACCAAGGAATATCTGATCAGTTGCAATTCCTGTTCATGACTTACGCAAATGAAACACAGGCTACAGAAGTTTTGCTTTTCACTTTCAGATGTGCACAAAGCATTTTTGGAGGGATTGTCCAGATTAAGTAACCTGGATGTGGGTGAGAATGGTGAAGTAGAGGCAGAGATGGTTTATGCTGTTGAAGTTAACAAAGCTTAACTTGCTCCTCAGAAGCAGTTGAGATTGATTGCTTAGGATTTCTCATCTTTGTAGGGCTTGTGGGAGTAATGGAATTCAAGTGTTTCTCCAGCCCCCCTTTAGAAGTGATGCTCAAATGCAGCACTAAATCTTCTGACATTATAGCTGGAACAAAACAAGTCTCATAGATTAGGGATTGGATGGACTAGCTGGCTTATTGCAGTAACTGTCATTTTTTGTGAACTGTCATAATAATAGGGAAATACTGTGTATTCATTTAGGAAACCTGTTTGATAAAAATCTAAGCTGGGTTAATATTTTGTTCATGTGAAACCAGATCTTGTTCTGCATATATGAAGTGTTGCTTTTCTAGTTAAAGGAGTATGGAGATAATCCCTGCTTTTGGGAAACCAAATTGGATGCTGAAACAGAAATAATGTTTCTGTGCTCGTCTACATTTTCATAGGTGGTGGCATGGGTAATTGCTGTAATGGTTCATTCTTCTTTTTTTGCTATTGGAGGAAACCAGAATTCCACTGTAATACCACAGATTTCAATTTTATTTTAAAAAAATCTGAATTATGCATTAAAGATTTAGTTCCTATAGGAGGATTTCTGCAGCCAAAGGAATCAGTGCTTTTTATAAAGAACTGTCACTATTATTGATAAGTATGATCTCCAGTTACAATAACCTTTAATAAGGAGTAACTGTCTTGCTGGCATTGTGGAATTGCTGATGGCTGTGATGTAGTGCTGTGTTTCAGCAACAGCACTTTCATTCTCTCTCTGTATATATGCCAGAGAAATGCTGGATTTAAATGCTCGCCCAGCCCTGATGTGATTATGCTGCTATACGTTTGCCTTCATCTAAGTTTTTGTACTGTATTCCTTTGAAAATAAGGCACTGATTGGGTTGGAAAAACATCATTATTCCTATCAATAGCACTGACTCGCTAATGCTAAACGAAAGAGAATTTCTTGTACTTTGCTTGCCAGATAAGCTGCTGTTTTGATTTCCACTTAGAAAGACTAAAGCCTCTTGCAGGCTTGGCTGTTGCAGTAGCAGAGAAGAAGGTGTGATAGTGTACGTGAGGGGGCTTTTTCAGTGAGCATCCCAGGAACTGCCCCGTCAATATTGCAGGAGGCAGCCCTTTTCCTTCACACTCTGTAATTGCAGCAGTAGTCAAAGCAGTGCCAGGAAGAATGGATGAGCCGCTGTCCTTTATAAGGACGACCTAAATCCAGCCCTAATCTTGTTCCTGCGCAGCAGCCTGAAGTCACTGCTGGCCCCATCCTCACGGCTTAGTGGGGCAGTGGCTGTGGAGAGATGGGGTCCCAGGCCCACAGCCTGTGCCTGGGGCACAGAACTCCGGGAGACAAACGTGGCCCACAGCCTGTGCCGGGGACACGGAGCTCTGGGAGACAAACCTGGCACATCTCACGGAGCGCGGCAGTGCTGGATTGGGCTCGGCATGGCCGTGTGTTGGTGGGGAGGGTATGGACGTGTTGGTGTGACCCTGAGGTCAAGGTCCTGCTGCCAGGGGAGAGGCTCCTGTGTTGGTGTCCACCTCTGCCCTGGTCCTCAGGGTGCTGGAGGATGGTGGCATCGGGGGGAAGGCGATGCCCACTGCTCTGCAAATGGAAGAGCAGTAACCATAAATATGTCAGAATTGCTCAGGGCGGCGCGTGACTCTAATATTGATTTCTCTGCTCAGCTGTTTCCCTGTGTCCTCGCCAGAGCCATTTCCCAGTGCTGCAGGAGCTATGCCAGTGCCCTGACACCCTTCCCACAGCTTGCCTGTGCCAATGCAGAGCTCCATGTAGGAATAACTCCAAAATGAGCTGTTTGAGGAGAGGCTGAGCTTCACATAAGCCATCAGGGCTCTCTTGCCTTCCTTCTTTCACTTGCTTGTCATGGACTAATCAAGTTGTCCTTAATGCCAGCTTGTCCCTAAAACATGCTGGCAAAAGTACAGCCCACAGAGGCTCTGCATGGGCTGGCACTGGGTATGTGGCTGGCACACTTCTCCTGCTGCAGTTCTGGTCTGTTGCAATGAGGGCTGGAGTCAAGGAGAAATGTGAATGAAGGGGAAAAAAACAAAGTGTGTGTGCACTTCTGTGCAGTTAATGCTGTGATCTTTGGCTGGTGCTGTTTGAGATCGTGTAGGGCCACTTACATATGTGGAAAGAGTTTCTTCTTGAGCCATCTCTGGTGTGCATGGAGAGGAACAGTGTGGAATATGTGAATCTCTATATAGCTCATGACTGTAAATAGCCTACAATTGTTGTTGTTCTCTTGGTTTTTTTTTTTTTTTTTCATTATCTACCTCTTAACCAGCAAATAGCAAAAATATATACAGTAGGAAAAATTGCATTGAGGAAAATCAAATTTGGTGAGGAAAAAACAGTAAGCCTTCACTGTGGTTTTTTGATCACATTAGCCATGTAGATAATCCCAAAAGTAATTAGGGAAGACATGGTGATGGGTCATCATAGTAAAAGAAACATTCTGGGGAGATGACTAATGTGTGATAGACTGCTGAGGTGTCAGATATAGGCATGGCTGGAAGAAATTTCTGTTACATTACCAGTATGAAAATATAAACAACTCCATTTGTGCTTGTTGCTTGGAGTCAAAGATCATTTTTAATCAGCTGTCTGATCAGCTGAAGATTCTCTCCTTAGGGTGTCCTAGGCTTGGTGGAGATGCCTGGCTGAAAACATGAAGCCATTCTCCTTTGAGGTCTGAGGTTTTGCTTCTACCTCCGTGCCTACCCAAGCCATGAAAAATAACATCAAAATGTCCAAGCAGATGCTTGAAGAGTGAAATGGGAAGAGTATTCCATGGGAAAGAGGAATAGGAATGGGAAGAGTCTGTAGTTTGAAGTACTTTGCCAGTGACCTGCTTCAAGTGATGGTACCAAAATTAACTCTTACTAGAGTATGATATTGCAGTGAGGGGTCTGGTTTTGGTGGATCTGTAAAGAAATCTGGTTCTCTCACTGGAGAACAGCTTTCACAATTTCATACAAACATGTCAGCTGTTCTTGGTTTGTGTTTAGAGGCAATGTTTAAATATGTCTGTCTTGTAGAGTAAGCACCCCCCCTTACCCTGGAGCATGAATTTGAGTTTGCTTTACAGTCATTTTAACCATCAAATTGCAATAATAATTCTGGGATCTAGTAGCCCTTAAAAGAAAACCTAGTAAGCTTTATATCAAGCTTGATATGGAGTCAAATCATGCTTTGAATCTGTGTAAGTGGTAAGTTGCACAGCATGAAAGCCAGAAGTATCCTCTGTCCACCCCCTTCTTGGTATTCTCTTGTCATGTTAAAGACTTAACATGTGGAAGGGTAAGGGGGCTTAATCTGAAACACCATTCTGTGTAAACAATGACAGGATTAAACAAAAAAAAAAAAAAAGAGCCAAGCTCAACCATCATGGGTGTGTAGTGGCTGCTGCTTTTCATGGATGACTGAAATTATTTGTATAAAATTTGCATTTTTGCCTCAGCATCTCTATAAACCTCTGCTCATTTCCATGCAGAGCTGTTTGCACGTACAAGCGGATTGGTGTGCGGTGGCACGCGGTGCCATGCCATGTCACCTGTGGGAGCAGGAACTGGAGTTCCAAGGGAAAATCAAGTATCACCACGTTTGCTCCTTTCAGGAGGCTGCCCAGGTGTCAGAGGTGCTTTGAGTCCCTTGTGACTGAAACACAAGAGGGCTGAGCTCTCAGTAATGAAACAATGAAACCCAGAACTCGCTTATCTGGCAATTCCTCAATTAAATATTGATTAGATGGGCCAAGCAGCTTGCTTTGGACTGACCAGCAGCTGGAACCAGCTGGAGCCTTCTGGAGGAGGATGCTGCTGTCACGGTCCAAATAGGTATTGCTTACACTGACTTCAGGTGTCTGTCAGGTTCTGCAGTCTGTGTTCTCACTGACCTGGAGCCTGCCTGGAGGGTGTAAATCATTTAAGAGCCCCCCTCTCCCGGTTTTTCTCCAGATTGCTGCCGAGATTAATCCAGTCAGATATGTGTAAATACCTTCTGCTGGGTGCTCTGGTCTCCCCTGAGATGCTCAGGAAAGAAAATTGAAATTTGTTGTTTTAAATTCAAATTATGAAGTATTTGAGCAAAGAATGCAATATTCAATTGAATAAATATTTGGCTTTTCATTGTTGAGGGAGGGGAGGATTTGCTGATGAGTTAGTTATTCACATAATACTATTTTTCTATCAGCATTCCCACTTGGTATTCTTGTTTGTTTTATGGTGTGCAATACTCTGACGTGAATTTAAAATGAAGAACAATTTTATGCTTAAAAACAAAACACCAGCTCTGTTAACACAGACTTTCTTTCAGCTGTGATGCTGGCTGGTGTGGAAGAGATAAAGGGCTGCTGCACTGTTTCTAGAATGGGACTTTTTTGTAATGTAGATTTTGTGCTTTCCCACTTTTATTCTTCCAGTATAGCCGTACGAAAATATATAGCACCAAGTATTTGAGGAAGAATTCTCACTTTTTGTTTAAAAAAACCCCAAAACCAAAGAATCCAAACAAAACTAACAGAAACACTAAAAACACCCAACCCCCTAAAATTTTGTGATGATGTGAAGATTAAATGTTGGCCATGACTCACGTTGCTTGAAAACTGCCAGGTGCTTTATAAAAATGACTGATGGTAGATGTGTGTAAAGCTGTGTGTAAAGGGTGTATTTTGCTGTACGTGATGCCTTGTAAGTACTGCAGAAATATCAGGGCCAGGAAGAATGATGTTACAGTGTCTTTAATACACCCCTTTTGGGGTTGTCAGCCTTTGTCTGTAACTACTATTGCTATGAATCTATTAAGGGAGAACCTTTATCTCTGGAAATCAGGATAGCAGCTATTCAGCATGGATGGATTAGGTGTTTAGCCTTTCCCAAGATGATGCTGTTCAAGATAGGTTTCTCTTACAACATATTTGCAAATATATTATACAATATATTTGCAAAAATAAAATTTCTGGCTTTAGTGAGTATGATAGCAGATGTTGTTTGACTCTCTTAATTCAAGCAGGGATGTGTTGTCTAGTGTTTGTGTCTGAAATTTGGGAATGACTAAGAATTAAGGAATTCTGGTTTAGGGAATGCTATTAAGTAATCTTTTTTTTTTCAGTATAAATATGAACATCTGCATCTATGATGAGGGTGAGGCATCTATAATCGTGGTGTGCTATTGCACTTAGCGAAAGGGGAATGATGATGTTAACTTTCACAATAGCAGTTCTGGGTAATAACTTACTGTCAGTAACACTTCTATGCCCATGTCTTTGTTTCTCTCTCCTTGGAGCTGCCCACAGGGTGGTGAGTTGAACAGGGAAAGAAAGAGCCCTGTTGAAATTTGCTCAGCGTAACACACAAAGAAAAAACACCAACCAAAACAAAACAAACAAACAAAAAAACCCCAACAACAACAAAAAAAACCCCTCCAGCCTCATGTGGGCTGAACTTCCCATGAAAACCGTGCTTAATGAGCTCAGGCCCCTCAGCCTTGCTTTGTCCCTGTCAGCAGGTGAGAGAGAGCCGAGGTCCCTGGCGTGGGTGCCCTGGCTGTGACCCAGGAGCTCGGGGCCCCAATTAGTTCAGCTCTTGTGCTTTCTTCGGGAATAAGAATGACAAAACATCTTGTCCGGGGGCCTGGATGTATTCATGCTCCTGCCTTCAGGTCCCTGCTGGCACTGGAAGAGCCATTTGTCCAGGAACCAGGGAGAAAAGGCACATATTTAGGTCTGTCCCAGAGCTGAGAGTGCATCACTCAGAGCAGTCATTGCAGCGACGACGTGTCCAAGATACAGATCATATATGATGGTAATAATGATCTGAAAGCTATCTCCAATTCAAAATCGGTATTGGGTTTCAGTTATTGGTTAATATTTTGTCAGCATTTTGTGACAATGACTTCTGACCGTGTCCCAGTATTGCTTGTGATGCACTGAATAACTCAAAAGGGAAGCTGATGCTAACTAAGCAGACCATCTGTGTTGTTAATAGTGCAGTGTTATCACACTCAAAACTCAGTTTGAGTGATTGATAACATGATCACACCAGGCTTGTTTCCTTTTTATTAAAAATAAAGTTAAAATAACAACCCCCCCCCCCCCGCAACTGATCTTATCCTCCCCCCAATCTTATCTACCAACTTCTGAGCGCACATGTCAATTTAATTTTGTCAGAAATGGAATGGAAAAGAAAGTGGATTTTTTTTTGTGAAGTCTCTGCAGCTAGAGCAGAGATCCTAATTAACCTTCCAATAGTGTAGGTACACAGTTTGTGTTAATTGGGAGTGGGGCTGCAACAGAGCCTCATTCCCAATGGGCTACAGCTGTGCAGGACAGGTGAACAGCATTGAAGGCAATGAGACATGGAATGCCAAGGTGCACTGACCAACCACCAAAGGGAACATGTTGCGGTTCGTTTTGAGGTGGGGCACCCCGGGGATGTCCCCAGAGGGCCCCCTAGGCTGTGAGTTGGCTGGCAGCAGCGGGCAGGCAAGGAGACTCCATACGGCTTCTGAGGGTGCTGATCAGATGGAGGTTTATTTGGGGTCCCAACCCCGGGAACAGCATGGCTACTGAGGGAAAAGGGGGGAAGGAGGGGGAGCCTAGGGGAGGGAAGGGGCAAGAGGAGGGGAAGAGGCTGAGAGAGAGGAAGGGCTAAGAACTCGACTGATTTTATAGCACAGCTTAAGAGGGGAATTGAAGTGGGCGCGGAATCACATTGGGCCAATGGGATGACAGATACAGGATGGTTCAGGGCAGGACCACAGGCTTAGAATATACCATACATTTTGGAGGGGTGAGACAGGACATACCATTTCAACAAAATGGAATACAACAGGAACAGAGGGCACACAGGTGTAAAGCATGTAAGGTAAAGACTGTAAAAGGTTGGGCTAAAGAACAAGAGGGGTGGATGCTTGCAGCCTTCTGCAGTGACATGGTGTTTGTAAGGACAGGTGCCTGAAGCCTTCTGATGTGGTGTGGTGTTACTCTGCTTGGGCAAGTGCTTAAAGCCTTCTGAAATTGTCTGGTGATACTCTGTGTGTTGTGGGGCCATCTCAGCTGTGACGTATGCTGCAACACAATAGTACAAAGGCTGCAGGAAAAGCAACAGCGCTTTCTAAAGCAAGGGAGGCGCCTCCATGAGGGTGTCCTGGCAGGCTAATTGGCAGCCCCAGAGTGGGATCCAAGCTGAGCATTTGCTGCCTCCTGCCCATCTGGTGGGATGGGGAGCAAAGGTAACTCCTGGTATTGAGGGGGAAGGAAGGAAGGACTATTTGAGCTAGCAGGCCTGTGTGAGCAAAAGGAGCTGCAGATGAGAGTACCATGATTTCTGTCCTGCCATCCTGTTGCATAATTCCTAGTGCTGTTCACCAATACCTGTGAAAACCTACAGCTGTACTAAAGCTGTCATTCGTAGTCCTTTTTGCTCAGTCTCAGCTCCTACAGTGTGATAACAGGCAGCGGGAACAAAGCTATGTTTGGCAATAAATAGCAGTTCTCAGATGGTTGTTTGCAGGGTCCAAGTCCTTCCTCAACCTCAATGAAAGGATGTAGGAGCTTGACTATGTTGGTACTATTGCATCCAGAGCTGTGTCTGTGGAAAAGCACTTCTGTATTTTTTCAAAATATACTGAATGGGAGATACAGAAGCAGAATATGCTGGGGAAGAGAGTTTTTTACTATCTTTTTCTTTTCTTATCTTCCCCCTTCCTATATTCAAGAACAAACCAGCTCATCCTCATGCTTTGTTTTAAAATGCTATTCTGACCTTTCTGATGATATTGTCAAGAACAAAAATCAGTAGTCTGATATATTAAAGTGCTAATGATGCATTAGGAGTCATAAAACTGTATTAAGTGCATTAAATTTTGAGTAACTCAATAAAAGATGCTGCAAGGGATGGCTAATCACTTGGCATTTATGAGTTGTCTTGGAAGTAAATGACAATATCCAGCTGAATCTGCCTGCTGAAATAGCCTAGAAGGAGATGGCATTGCCTTGCAGTGGAAGGTTGGCAATCTGTGCTTGATTAATCTGCTCACACCAAAGTGGCATTGCTCCATGCTTCCAGCAAGCTTGTAACAGATGAATGCATTAATGAGCCCCTGGGTAACTGAGATGACCCCCGGGGGCCAGGGGATGTGGGGAAGGATAAACGTTGCTGACTCAGTTTCTTGCTGTTATATTACATATTTTTTTCCAAACTGTGCTTAAGTGATTCCATGTTAAAGTGCCTTTCTGCATAACTAACAGTAGCAGAGCTATTTGTGTGGGTTTGTCTGGCTGGGTTACTTAGGCCTTTTTATTTCCCTGACTTTTCTTTACTTGAAAAAAATGTTACTACCTTCAGATGTGAAACACTGACTCTTGGTTAGTTGCTGCTAGACCATGCTAAGTCTTTTTATGTTAGAGAGAGGCTGGGACCAAACCTCCCTTGGGGCCAGCCGAGTGATCTACGGAGCCATCATCATCTTCTGTGTGTATTCAATTAAAAGTGTGTAGAGGCCTCTGAGGGCTGATGACAAGATGTGGTCTGGAAAGTTTGGGAATTATTCTAGCTATAAGAGAAACAGTTTCAGGAAGCTGCTTAGTTTTTGCAGACTAGATTGTCTTTAATTTTCACCGTCTGAATAGGTTTAATAAGAAAGGAATTGCAGTTAAATTTAAGCAGGCTTTTGCATTCAGGAATTAAATTTCTGTTTTTCTTTCTTGTAGTGGCTTACTGACAATTGTCTTGCTAATGCATTTAAATTCGGCTCCTTAAAAATGTATTAAGTGGTTTATTTGTAGGAGGTCATCAGTTTCACAATATTGTATAAAACTGAAACCAAATCCTCCTGTCTGCAGCTGCAGTGTTAAATAGAGCATCACTGTCATGTGGCAAGCATGGCTGTCAAAACACTTTGGTCAAAGTGGGTAACATGAACAGTTCTTCTACATTAAATATTTATAGAAGAAAATGCAAACTCAGAGGGCTGCCAGCAGACAGACATACTGCTTAAATACATTGTTGTGGTGGTAAGGGCACGGATCTTTGCGCTGCAGCTTTAGGAAGAAGACAGCAACCTGTTTCTCCTTGCTCATGGGCTCAAGGGTGTGCTTTTTCTGCATATGCACATATATGAAAAGGAGCTGGAAATTTAAAACTTCAAAAGGAAAACAGTAGCTCAGCACAAGTGAATTGGCTGCCAGCGTCCCCCAGAATGGTCTGTTCTGCTACAGCAGCCACAGAAGAGTGCAGCACAAGCTTCTCTTGTGTGCCTGGCTGCAAGGGCAGCACGTCTTTATTTCAGGTCCTCTGGTGCAAACAGGTGGTGAACTACAAGTGGTGAGATGCTGAGGAGAAAACCATGTAATTAAATCTGGCGCTGTAGCATAATAAATCTCCATTGTATTCTTTAGCTTTCTAGACGCCTTTCGAGCAGTACACAATGGCTGTGATTAATGACTGTTGTATTGTCTTAAATAATAAGCTTGAGCCTTTGGATAGGTGACATAATTTAGCTGTAATGAGCATCAGCTTCGTGTGTTTGATCTCAATGCTTTGAATTTCAGTGTCGTTGTTGCCATGTCCTTGAGGGATTGTTTTATGCTGAAGAAAACCAGTAAAGGAGGGGGATGGGGAGCAATTTTTATGAGGGTGTGAAGAATCCAACCAAACTGTTGCTCTGAGGATGCTGACTTTCTTGTTGTCTCTTGTTTTTTGATATGTGAGATGAAAGTGATTTGAATTGTTCATAAACTGGACCCACTGCTATTGAGAGAGATCTTTTCTTTGATAAAAGTATTTCTTGCTGGGAGGTGTCTGCTGAGAGTACCATTGATGGGTGTTTCCTTTTGTGTGTCAAGATGCACCAAATAGCCACAGCAAGGAAAAGGCTTTTCTATCCTTTCCACATCATCGCCTCATCCATCACCACCTCAGTAGGCCTCTCTTTTGTTTTCTCCCTTGACTGAAGATTATAGCAGTTTTTTGATATGAGCTCCTGTGTCTTCACATTGCCTGAATTCAGTTGGCAGACAAGAAAAAACTTTATATTCTCTTCCCTGCAGTACCTGTGAAGAGTTTTCCCCATCTCTATCTGCTCAGCACTTCAGCAGAGCTGGATAGGGAGGGCTGAGAAACTACAAAGCACATCAGACCTAATTATTCAGCCAGCATAAAGGCTTTTCTTTCCTGCTTGGGATATTCACTTTTGCCTGTGTGGGTAGTTTGACTCTCAGAGCCTGGTGATCCCAAAGCCATTGCACTGTGCCATATAAATGCTCCAACCCCAAATCCATCCTCCTTCGGACAGCCTGGCCCAAGGGGGCAGCTCTCATGGCAGGGCTCATCAGTGGAGGGTCAATGCAGACTCTCCCCTTTGTCTTTATTTTTGCAGGGATGGTGGGGAAAGGGATTTAAAATCCCTCACCCTTTCTTAGTAAGTCTGACTCATTTTGTTTGGTTTAGCGTTGTGGTAGAAAGAAACATAATGGATTTGTTAGGGTCAGTGCTTCACAATGTGACGGTTGACTTTGATGGGCAATAGGGTCTAGTTTGCCACTCCAGACAAAGGATTTGTAGGTCTTGCAGGCTGCCATCTGTTTCTAAAAGCAAGTTTTGGTAGAGAAGTGATGCAGCTTGCATGCTGAAAGAGTTGGGGTCTTTTTCTTGAAAACTGCTGTGTCCTTATATTTGAGGTCTAAATTTCAAAACTAAGCACAGTTTATTAATAGCAGGACTCCCTTTTGCCCTCCCTCAGGCAAGCTGAGCATCCAAATAGCATTAGTGATGTGTTGGCGTCTTCTAAAATATTTGTATTTCAGAACGCATGCGCTGATCCCTAGAGTGGGTTCTATTCTTTTCTTCAGCCCCCACCCAAACTCTGAAATGCAACATCTGGCTGCATTCAGGTTGTTTGCCTTTATTCTGCTACATCAGCATATAAGGCACAGATAGGAGAAGAAATAATGTTCAGCTTTCGTTTGATTTTTCTCTTGTGCTGAAGTTTTGTCTTATGCTCCCTTAAAAACAGCAGAAAAACAGCTGAACATATTCTGCCCCTACAATCCAGAGTGGAAATTCCTGCTTTCCTGCAGTGAGCCTGCTGCAGAGTCTCTTAAATGAAGTGACCAGTCGACCTGTAGGGCTTAGACACACTGGCAAATATGGTCTATTTATGTGCTGTTTGTTAACCTGTTAGTGGGTTATTTCTATGTATAACTACTGGAGGAAGCACAGAGCTGCATAATCCAGGTCTGGAGGGCAGGAAGGCGTCCTGCTGCAGGACTTAGCAAATGTCACTAGTAAAGCCTCTGCTTTTCAGAGGCATCTTGAATGTATTCAAATATTATATTCAAATATACCTGAAAAACTGCAGTTTTCTTGTTTACAGCTGGAGATGAACAGGATCTCCAGCACTATAAAGAGATCCTGGATTCTGGTCCTGCCCATTTGTTTAGCGCATTGCTCTCCTGGTGTGCAGTCCTTCCTAACACTCTTACAGTGCATTTTTCTATTTTGTTAAGGGGAGTGACTGGTGTGCTGCTGTAGCTGTGTAGGTACACAGAAGCATCACTAGAAATGGGGCTGAAAGTGCTGTATTGTGACAAGTGAGTTAATATGCTGCTGCTGAATGCTATATTAAAGGCTGTGGTGGCAGCCAAAGGAAGCTAGCGCCTTCCCTTTGCCCCCACACACAGCAGCCCAGGGCTTGCCTTTGCAGACATCCCAGGCATCTTGTCACTCTCCAGCAAACCAGCGTTTGCCAGCCACTGGCAGAGAGCTGGCAGGCTGCACTGGCACTCCTACTGCTGAAGTGCTGTGTTTTGGGCTGTTCCTGGAATTAACCTGTTTTCCAGACTTGCTCCCAGCCCTGGCAAGTGGCTCGGTGCTGGGGGCTGGCATGGGAGAAGGGGCTTGCTGGCTTCCCTGCCCTGCTGGGCAGAAGGAAACACAGTCGTTAGCTGGCAAGCAACACAACCAGCTCTGCTTCCCTGCCCTGGCTCTCCTCGCAGCACTGTGCCTGAGCCAGTGCTGTGCAGGCAGCAGTGAAAAGAGGATTTCTTTTTTTTTTTTTTTGGAGGGAATTAAAGGAGTAAATGACTGTCTGTGATGTGGTGGCCTGGTTCTGTTCTGAGCTTTCTGCTGCAGGAGCTGATAGTCTGTCCCTTTGCCAGATTTTCCTCTGAAGGGTAGAAAACACTACTGACAAAGATCTGAGGCCCAGAAAAATGGCACTCCTGGTCAATAGGATTAATTTAAATGAGGGGGTACCCAGTTCTTTTATGAAGATGAGAGCTGATCCACAGTAGGCAGTCTAAACACAGGCTGCTTCTTCTGATTCAGGCTCCTAGGTCCTCTACCTGGCTGTTTAATGGAATTTAAATAGTTTGCCAAGGAAGGGCTTGTCATGTCCAGATACGTAATCTACTCAGCTTTGAATAGCTGATGCTGATGATTTTCTCGATGGTTCAATCATCAAATGTATGTCCCAGGAGTGAGCTCATCCAGCTACCTCTAAACTCCTTTCAAGCAGCAGAAAAACTTCTGTCTCCTTTTAGGTGCAGCAGTGCCATGGTGTCAAGTCCCAACACCTATATGGGACCCTTGGAAATATGCTTGAGGAAGCCCATGATTTTCATTCAGTTAATTTTAAATTTCCAAAGCTGAGACTTTCTTGATTCTCACTAAAATACAAAATGACACAGAAGCTTCACAGAAGTGCAGTCATTAGCTTAAGAGGATCAGATAAAAATTGAAAGGTTTTTGTTTAAGAAAAATTTGCATCAAGTACTTTTAGGTAGCTGTGTTATGATTATATCTAAAATGAGTATTGAGTTTGAGAAGCCAAGTTCTTTATAGTCCATTTGTGGACTCCAGGTTTTTGGCAGTGTGTATATACTGCAGATTTGGAGCTATCAGATTTACTGACGTGGTAGGTGTAGGACCCTCAGTATCTTTTTTGTGTAGTCTTTGTATTTTCTACACCTTAAAAAAATAAATAAAAAGGGGTGAGTTGCAGGGAATAAACTTCTGAAGAGTGAGGACGAAAATGGTGGGATTGTAATTTGTAGAAACAGCAGTTGATTTAGCCAGCTTAGCCAAAGAATCTTTGGCTCTATCAGAGGAGAACTTTTTCTGCTGTACTTAATTGAATTTGCCAAGCTGGAACAAGCCCTGGCATAGCAGTTTCAACCCCTGCCTTTGCTAGTCAGCAGCATGCAGAGCTGCAGAGAAGTGATGAAAAATGCCGAGCAAATGCTGTGTGAACTGGAAAGTCAGCGCTGAAATACCTTCTTGACCTGGTGGTGATGGTCATTTCCTCCTCCTGAGTCAATTTGGGACATTTGGCATGTGTCCAACACACAAAAATGAGTTGTGTTCTGCAGGGATTCTCTTCCCTGCAGAGGTCTGTGTGTGCACTCAGCACTGTCCTGGGGGGATGCCTGTGCAAGACAAGCTGTGCTCTGGAGAATGCATCTGATCTGAGCATGTGGAGGAGGAAAACTCAGATCAGTTGGGAGCTGCAGGAGGAAAGCAGGAGTTTTTACATATCATTGCAAAGGAGCATTACTTTTGTCTGGAAGCATAGGGGTTATAGTGGAGGAGCCTAAATCCTAAATTGAAGTCCTGATGTGGCACTGACCATAGGTCCTGAGGAGCTTTATGTTCTCTCATTCCTGCAGTCTACTGGAAAAAATGTGTTATTTGTACAGGCAATGAAAGCATTGGCTATGGAGGCTGCAGTCATTTGCACACACAAATGGATGGTTCTGAACCAGTTCAGTGATGAGCAGTCCCAGCCTGCCTGGTGAGATAGTGGGGAGCTCACATCCTACCAAATTAGTTGTTACTTGAAATAAATGGCCAGGAGATCTTTCTCCTCTTGAATTGGGAAGGAGAGGAGTGGCATGCAAATGAATGCCTTCCATTTGAGTTCATGTGGATGTAGGAGCTGCTGTTTTTGTTTGATAAATTTGATAAGCCTCATCTGCTGTAACAATTATTTCAATTGGAGGAAGATAAATTGAGGTGGAGAAGGAAATTGGAGGGCACAGGCTCAAGCCTGAGCAGGAAGATTGTTTTAATAACCTTGTCAAATGCATGCTGCTCTGGTTCAGGGTAAATGCCAGCTCTTCATAGTTCTTAAGGTAAAAAAGGCCAAGAACTCAGTTTTTCAGGTATATTTGAATATAGTATTTGAATACATTTGAGATGCCTCTGAAAAGCAAGCCCAGTTTCCACCAGCTGAGCAAGACAGAAGACTGTCACTTCCTTGTGAAAACAGACAGACTCTCTGCTGGGTTTGTTTTCCCAGTCCTGGAATGAGAGCTTTCTGTTTGTGCTGAAATGCTGATTAGTAAGATGTCCTAACAAAAAGGAGGACTTTAATGCAGCAAGAGGAAGTGTGATGTAGCTTATCTGTGGTTGTGGGTGTGCCCCTGTGGGTGTGTGTGATTTGTGCCCTGGATTAAGGGTGACGGTGTGTGCTTCTGTTGGACACAGAGGAAATTACTTTCAAGTGAATTGAATGGTGTTGGGTGTGTGTGAAGAATAGAAGGCAATGAGCAGAAGTCTTTTTCTAACTTAAGGTAAGTTTCACTTTTATTTGATGCTCTGTACTAGAATAGCCCAGATACAAAGCTTGAGGTAAAAATGCACACTAAAGCTGGAATATGGACTGCTGTTTGGAAAAGCTAAGTTGTAGAAATTTGTAGAGAACAAGTCTGTAGCTTAAGCCATAAGCAAAACCAGCAAGAGACCTGATAGCTTTTTTTTTATGTTATAAGGCAAGAAAGATTATCAAACAGAAGTAATGAGTTAGGGGTGCTGAAAGTCAAAGCAAAGATGCACAGTGCCTGGGAAGCTGAGGGTGGTGGTGGCTGTTCTTTCTCCAAATCACTGGGGAACTCTGTGTGTGTCTGTACAGATGCATGTGCAGACCAAGTTACTCTTTCCCATCACAGAAGAGCCCCAGGTAACCTGGTTTGTTAGAAAAGGAAGTTTCTGCAGGCTCCCAGCTCTCTGGGACCCTTTTCCACTCGCTAATGGCAACTCACTGAATATTTCTGACTGTCCTAAGTGAGAGACAATGACCTTGATGGCCAATAGGCACAGCTTCAAGAGGAATCCTGATAGCTTCTTGTGTGCATTTTTTCTGCACCAGATGAGAGAACTGTAGTAATCTTCTGCATAAGGTGTCCAGTCAGTGATCGGAGCGAAGGAGCTTGCTTCATTTGGTGCCAGCGCTCTTGCACATGAAGAATATGCAGTGGCACTTTTTTGTTTATTGTAACAATCAATTCTAATGCTTGTGGAAGAGCCTCATTGTTCCACAGGTCGTAATGTTCCACTAGGAGTGATCTTCTAAATCTCTCCAAACTTTTCACTTTTGCTACTAGGAGAAATTTTGGCATCTTTTTCCCTCACTCTGTCTTTTGGTCCACTAACAGAAAGTTGTGGAAATGTGAAACAAGAAATCAGTCTTTTTGTGTGTGTCTATCTTGTCTGTCTGTTTCTATGTATGCTCATGATAAGTCAAGTTAATGTTCTTAACTTTCTTAAGGCTCTGAATATAAAATCCATACCTCAAAATCTGAGGTAAGAAGTAAAAAGACATAAATGGGAAGTGCTTTCGATATATGTTTCTAAGAGGATTTGTTGAGATAGATGACACATAAGGATTACCTCATTTTGTTCTATGAGATGGACTAATGTTAAACCTCTGACAGACAAAATCACAGTATTTCTTAAATGGGTACAGCATTTACATTTTTCTTGTGATATGGCTCTGATGGGGAGTCATTTTCCCAATCTTATTCAGAAAGCTGTAGAAGCATGAGCTCAGTTACATCCTACATCCAAGTTCTGTGAAACGTTCAGTGAAATTAGAAGCAGCTCATGGGAGACAGCAGTGCTTTCTCCTTTCTCTTTGAAGCATCCAAGCAGGCAGAGTCTTGTCAGCCAAGGTGGTGGTTTTCAGGGCTGCGTCATCTTTGTCGATGCATTGCAGATACCACACAGTTCTGCAAGGTGATGGATGGCTTCTGGAACAGGCTGCACAAGCTGTCCTGCTGCTGGAGCAGTGAGTGAGGATTGAGTTGGCAGTGGTGATGGTTACTGCAGCATTGACAAGCACTGGCTGCTGGAACAGGAGAGCTGCAACTGTTCATGGCAAATTCTGGGAAGATGTATGACTTGATTGTGACTGTCCTATCTGGGGACACTTAACTGCACAAAAAGACTTAGCCAAACTAGTGTGCTGAAAATCTGACAGGGAGCATGGAGCAGATTTTGACAATTCTCAAAATCTTTGTCCATTCACCGGTCTCTGAAATTCTTTCTTTCAAAAACAATTTTTAAAAGAAGGTTTCTTATCCTCCAATCTTTGGCTCTTGTATTGGAGTATTAACAAAAAGGAGGTATTTATCTCAGGGTCTCTAAGCTTGTTTTGCAAGGAGAGGTGTGGTGGAAGAGGCTTCCAAGGACTTGCTCTGACAGTAGATACCTTTCAGAAGAGAACTTCTATGTGAAATTCGTCTTCACAATACTTAACCCAGAAAGGTCTTACCACTCTCTTTGCCTTCTCTTTTACCTTGCTACATCTCTGAAGAAAAGTAGTTTACTTTTTGACACGTACCAATTTAATGCAAGACAATTCATTGTAGTTGTGGCCATATGTTGTATCACTGGGTTAAATTCTGTTGGAAGGCTGAATTGAAAACTAAGATGTCTCACTCAAGCAATCCCATGTGTTTATTAGGTAGCTCGAGCTACAGATGCTGTTCTATGCTGCATATCAATGTCTGTGTAGATTGCCAAAGAGTCAGCCTCATGCCAGAGATGGTTCAGAGTGCTTTCTGTCATCCCCTAATGGTGGCTAACTCTTATGTGGGAATTCCTGTCCTGGTCAGGTGTATTGTCCATCTTATCGAATAGCCAGTATGTGCTGTTGCTGTGGGGTGTGATTCATGGACAGTGTTATGAAATAACCCCCTGCAGGGAACACATCTTCATGGTAACCCTTTGGAAAGGTTGATTTCCATACTGAAATAGTAGGGGACTTGTGTGTGTGTGTGTGTGTGTGTGTGTGTGTGTGTGTGCACGTGCATCTCTCTGCTGAGCTCAGTATGTTGTGACGGCAGACATGGGCAATGGCTTTTCATTCTCTGTTGTAATCAGTCAGGTTTTGTTTTGCTGTCCTATGTGTACTTGAGTTCTTATCTTCCTGATGATCTCCAGCATGTGAAATAATTAATGTATAACTTTGTTCAGTTTGTTTGATGGAGGAGGTTTATCCCCGTGACTGTATGAACCTCTCTATTGGAAGTTGTAGCCTTATTTTAGGAAATGGTTTAGTCAGTTTAGAGGCGGAGGAAAACAACAGAGCTGATAATATTTTTGGAAGTGAAAGAGTGGAGGATGTTATTTGGATTGCTTCCTTGAGACTGCCAGATTAACTTTCGGAAGACTCCTAAAGCAGGTAGATTTGGCATTTTTGAAGAAAATGCTTACTGCTCTTTTACACAATATTAGGAAACTGTTCCAGCTCAGGAAGATGCTGTACCTCTCCAGTAGTCTAATAAACTGTAGCAGCAGGTGTGGATTGCCCCAAAAGGGAGTTGGTGTAACCTGTTCTCTTGGAAACCTGTCTCAAGTGGTGCAGCAGTCCCTCAGTGCGTGATTACCCATGCTTAACAAGCCATTGCCTTCAAACAGAGGCAAGAATATGAAGAAATAAAATATTAAGCAGGTTGAAGTTCAGTGTAATCATTGCATTAATCAAAGCTGCCCTCCTCCACAAAACTGGCTGAAACAAAGTGCTGGACTCATCAGTATGGATTTAATTAATTTCCAAATGAGTCCATCAATATGTTGATCTTTGATGATCATTTTATCCAGTTCATTTATTATGCAGCTTTTCTCACCAGACAGTCTCAGTCTTACAGGAAGCAGCTTGGTATGGCAAAGCTTAGTTTTTATTGGTGTTTTTTGCATGTCTGCCGATGAAATATGCATGTGGTTTTTTATAGACCTCTAATTTGGGCTTGCCTATAGAAAATTCCTCATAGGGTCCCCAGAATCCTTCTGGCAAGAGCTAAAAGGGCCTCTAGGTCCCATTTTAATTTGTGGGTTTGTGTTGTGGTTGGCCAAGGGTTCAGCAGATCTTCACCTCTGAGCACCTGGGAAGAGTGGCAGAGGCTGATAAAGGTTTGGCAGGGCTCCCCTCCGGAGTCCTGTTCCCAGGCTGTGTGCTCTTCCCTGCCCTTCCCTTCTGCTTTTTAGGCAGCATTCCTGAGCTGGCCCTCAAGAGGGGTAGTGATACTAAAACACTGCCTCCTCATCATAATTGGTGTGCAGTATCTGTGGGACAGAGGAGGCAGAAAGTCCTCTTGCCAAAACTCTCCTCACAAAGGGGATATGGAGTAATTTGGCTATTTATGTAAAGTTTAAGGTCCCACTGTCTGTGGTGGTTGTTTTCATCAATTTTGTGGAAGAAAAGAGGTGGGTGGGAAATCTCCATGGAAGTTGTGTGAGCACATGGCATGGCTGGGTCTGGATGCTGGGTATGATTTCTGAGTAGCAGATCCTGGCCCAGTCATCACTGATTAAATATCCTTATGGTATAAAACATAAGTTGACGTGTCTTTTTAATGTCATCTTGTAGTTTGTTTTCCAAGGCTTCAGTTTACAAGGACAAACCTTTTGGCTGTAATATAAGGCCAGTAGAGGCTCTAAGGGGCCGTGTGAAGGAGTGCATTCTCCTAGGGCAGGAGACAGGTCACTGCTTTGCTGTGTCTTGGAGAACTGCAGTATCTGGCTGAGCAGAAGGCTTTTGCAAGTTGCATAAAGTATTTGGTAGGGCATGGCACAAGGTAATGCAGCATGTTGTGAAATATTAATGTAGAACTTAAAATCTTGCTTTAAAAACTCGTTAAACTTTAATTACAACAAACATGGCTGAGCCACCGCATTAAAATGTTAGAATTTGATGTTGAGTATGTGAGTTCAGGCAGGCAAAGATCATCCTGAAATATACATGTGAACAGGATTTCCCCTGCCCTTCCTCTTCAGAATAATAGGGAGGAAGCATCAGAAAGTGAAGTGTGACATCAGCAGTGCCAGTTACAGCAACATGCATGATTCAAGTCACTAGGTTCATATCCAGAAAAGAGCTTGCCTCTAGGAAGTAAAAAGCAATTGTTCATCACCTTCTTAGTGGGGCTCATAAATCTGTGTGATCTAAGGAAAGCTGCAGAGCTCGAGAGGAACTTTAATTCTGTAATGCAGGTACAGGTTCAACATGAGATTGAAGTCCCTGTCCACACTCCCAGGATTTGTCCCCATGTTTTGCCCAGCTGAGGACTGGGCCAGGTATTTCACCTGGCGGTGCTGAGCTCATCCCAGTGAGATGAGTGGTGTCATCAGGGAACTGTGGAGGTACAGTCACCTTACAGGTCTTGTCTGTGTGGCCATTTTACAAGCTTTCTGGCTTAGCCAGGCATGATGTTTTTCCTTTACTAAAGTGCTGTCAAAGTCATGGCACCATTTGAAGCACTTCTTAATCCTTAATGAAGGACTGTGAGTAGTAATTGTCTTGCCAGTGCTTTGGAGCACCCTGTTTGCGGCTGGGTGATCCATATGGAGAACTCAAGCACTGCTAATACATCGCCAAGAGGGCCTTTTGTTTCTTGGTTGCAGCAATTATTCAATAATGAATAAATTTTTTAAATAACCAAGAAAATGTCCCTAGCTTGTCACAAGGATGGCTGTTCTAAAGCAGTGAAGAGCCTCAGGCTCTTCAGGTGCAGGTTTCTCTCACTGTAGTAGTTGCCTTGGTGTAAATTATAAAAGCAGTTATGTCCAATAACAGCATATGAGTGGACAGTGGGAGGGAGTGGGGGAAATGAGCAGCATCCTCTTAAGAGGGAGTTGCTGGCTACACAATTCCTCCTTCATAAGCCAGCTTTTCGTAAGGTAGCTATGGGAACCTTTTTGCAAAAAGAGGTAATTAAATATTTTTTATCGTTCCGCATTTCAGGTTGGTTTTCACTTATTTCATTCTTACCTTCCTTTCTTCTTCTGTGTCCTAGCAGTTTTCATTCACAATTTGGGGCCTCAAGTTCTAGAGAAGTATGAGTGTCTTTTGTTCCCAGTATATTTTGAACCAGTGCTCATTGAAATCCTTTTCCTTTAAAGAAAATTTCCATGCTGGAGAAATTTAAAACTTTTTTTTTTTTTTTTTTTTTTGTTTTTCCTGCAAAACCAGAGACAGTTTCCCTGAACTGTTTAAAGCTGGTTGCTTGCTTTATTTTCTTCATATCCTCCCCATCCTCCAGGTGTCTTTTTAACAGAAGAGGCTGAAAACATCTCCGAGGCATCACAGCCTCCCATGGAACCCATTGGAGCTTGTGGAGATTTTTATATTATAATTAACATGCAGATGTTTAACATGAAAATTTTATCTGTGGATCTGAACATAGTATAATTTACCCTGTGTAAATAAATCAGGCACAGGGCTTTGCAATAATAATGAGACTTGTTAATAAAAAAAAGAAGTGAAAACCAGGAACAGAGATGTCCAAGTTTTTGTGGTACTCATAACAAAGTGAATTGACTCAGCTGCACAGGTGTTTAGAACAAGGACACAGGAAATAGAAAACTTTGATTTCTGTCTTAAAATAAAGTCAAAATTAACAAGCACAGTTTGTGGTACTTTTTTATAGCCAATGCAAACATCCTTGGTAGAACACCTGTAATTTCCTGACAACAGTCCAGCCAGTACAGGCTGCTAGCTCTGGGTTAGTTGTGAAAAGCTCCCAGTGACATGTATATGTTTTATTGAGTTTCTCTAATGCTGTAAAGGTCATAGTTCTGAAGCTCTGATTGAAGATGGCCAATATTATACAAGGGAACATAAAAGTACTGGAGATTTTCCATGTTATTTACCATATCAGCTGTGCTTTTGCAGGGATCCATGTGATCCCAAACACTCCTGAAAATCTGATTGCTACAGGCAAAGCAGAGGGTGGCCTGTGGGAGCAAAGTCTCAGCATTAGTTAAAAGTGAATGTGTGCAAGACAGACTGAAGAGTGTGTTTGAGCAGCAACAATAGACAGAAAATTGTAAATAAGCCAGGGAAATGGTAATGAGTAGAGTTAGAAGAAAAAGTATCTGGATGTGCCTGATCCTTGCTAAATACTTGACAAGAGATGCTAAGACAGCCCTGAGAACAGAATATTCATCTCTTCCTGCCTCTTCCCCAGCCAGAGCCTGTGGAGCAGGGATAAGAAATTAAGCAGAAGATTGCAGCCACTTTAAGGACACACATCCTGTTGCCTCAAATGAAGCTTCAGTACCATCGACATACATTTTGTAACTGTTTGGAAAATGTCAATACTCTTTCTGAATTGAGGCAGTAAATTAACAGATAAGTACCAAAAGATCAGTTACTTTTTCTTTAAATTATGAGCATAATAATAATTTAAAGTTTATTGTATTCACTAATCCATGAAAAATGGACATAATGCTTTCCCATAATGTACAGGCCTGTTCCATGTAGTGAATACAACATGAACACGTTCCCATCTGTTTTTTTGTTCAGTTGTTTATTGTGATACAGTGTTTTAAACAGCTGTTGCTGAATAATTGAATGTGTCTCTAGCTCTGTTTTCAGATGAGTCTTACTGCTAGTGTGTGAAAAGTAGCAGATGCTTCAGGGTAGTGGCTATCTAAAGTTTGCTAGGAAAAAGGTGTAAGTGCATAGATACCAGGTGCCAAGGCAGACCTTTTTGGTTCATAATTTATTTATTTTACCGGTGTTCTCTTATTTGTGTTCCCTTTAACCCTATGTCCTTGGACCGTGCATTTGGTTGGCTTGGTTCCTGTGGCTTTCTTCTAAGATAGCTGACTTGTGTTTTTTCATATTTCCCAAAGGAAAGATGATGTGCCAGAACTGTCCTTTTTTACTTTCAAAGATTAAGTAAAATTTAGAATATTTAATTTACGTGTTTGGGTGAATGTTGCAGTGAAGTTGTGATGTTACTGAGAACTGTCATTGTTTATCCAGTTGTTTTGCTATGGTCTGTTATACAAAAAACCAGCTGCAGGAAACATATGGTGTCAGTTTTATTGTGTTAATTCATTATTTGTATTAAACTGTTTATTGGGCCTGATTTTTAGTAACCTCCATCAGTAGGGTTGATTTGTTCTATTTATTGTTGGGGCACTGCGTTTGTTTACAACACAGATGTCTCTCTCCTGCAATAGAAATTGAGCTTTTTATAGAGCCATTTCAATGTTTTTAATATTCAAGCCCACTGCAGTCTCATAACTTAACCTATGAGCTGAAGGCTCTCAAATGAGACTCTTCACTGCTGTTCCTATGGTTACACTGGAACAGACACCTGCTAAGTAGGAGCCAGAAGGGCAGACAAAATCTAGTAGCAGTTGCTCTCATTATTGCAAGTTTATAATTTCCAACTTATTTAATTTCCTGTGCAGTATTTTATTTTTAAGTGGAAGTGTTTCTTTCTGAGGATTAGTGACTGGTACTGTTGGAAAACAGCAGCTAGAACATGATGGAGACACACCCCCTGGAAACAGGTTTTTGTTCTGCTTGCAGGGGGGGTTATATTTTCCCCCTTTACCAGTTAACTTAAATTGCAGAGCACTCTTTGTGTGCAGTTCTGAGACAGATCCTGTGTTATTGGTAGGTGACTTGCATGGGAGCTGTGAGCCAGCATCAATGTACCCTTTTCTATCAGATGCTGGCAGTAATAAGTGGTATGTTAACTGCTATTGTGTGGAAATAATACATATTTAAAGCAAACAACCATCAGCTCCTTGAGTGCTGGAACAAATGGAGCCCAGGTCTCCTGTGGATTTGCCTTGTGCATGATTGATTTTTGCCATCTGAGAATGAGCACAAGCATTTCCTCGCAGCTGGGGCATTTGGTGGGGTTTCCCTTGTGTCGCATCTCCTGGGGGAAGGAACACATGGCACTGCAGGTGGGAGGTGTGGTATCCTCCTCTCTCTCATTTCCACTCCTACACCCACCTTCGGGCTGCAGCAGAGTGGTCTCCCCGATTTCACTTTCTGTTCAAAAGCTTTGCCCTTGTGAAAACATCCCCAAGCCTGTGGCATGAGTGCAGGCCAAGTCAGCTTTTGTATTGCAAAAAACTCAGGGTAATTAGACATTCATATAAATAGCAGTTGAAGACACATTAAAACAGAACAATGTTTATTTCGGCTTCTTTCTGGATGCCCGAGTTTGCCTTGCTTTTTACATTATTGTAAAGGGTGGATAGAAGATCATTGCAAACAGGGAGCAAAAAAATCCGATCATGATGACATAATGCAAGCTTTCTTGCTCTCTTTAATGCTCTTTGTGACTCAGGCCATGTGTGAGTAAAGAAATATGGAGATTTTTTAGGAGGGACTGAAAGGAAAGCAGGAGCACTACGAATTGGGAATTGGGGCTCTGCTTCCTGTTCTGGATAATTTCAAGTTGTACCCCATGGTATGGTGCCTACTGAAGCAATCCATGCTTTTGTATCACTGGTAATGTGTCAGGAGCACCTGGGGCTGTGGGGTTAGGAACAGCAACAAGCTGTTGGGATATTGGGAGGGAATGCAGCAAAGCCACAAACTGCAGCAATATACACCTATCTAGCAGTCAGGCTTTGTGATGCATTCATTGCTTTTGGTTGTGGACTCTGCTCTCTGAGTCAGCTGCTTGGTTCCAGCCTGTGTTATTACCTGGCACCAGGGCTGGGGTTCTCTCGCCCCTCTGCCCTATGTGTGCCCCCCTGTGTCCTGCCTTGCACAGCCTGGGGACAGCCACCTCAGGGCTGTGCTGGCTACTCCAAATATCCAGAGGACAGAGGGTTTCATACAGTGATGCTGTTCTGATGCTGTCATTTCTGGGATAGCCACTCCAAAGAAAGACAGTATCTTATGTCCAGTGCTTGACCTGAAACCTTTTCTAATGGGATGCAGTTTGAGATCAGCATAGAAGATATGTTGAGAAAAAGTTGAGAAAAACAGGTGAACAGGGATGAAGGGAAAACTAGAGCTGGACTCTGTTGGACACCTGCTTAGCCAAACAACGGACTATACCTCCCTGCTTTGGATATCCTTGTATCCCTCTAACCCATCTCCCCAAGAACGAGCAAGCTCTGTGCTGCTCTGGGACTTGGCTAAGCCTTATGTCCTGAAGGGCTGATGGCAAATGACTGGAGTTTTCCATATAAAATCTTTTAAACCTAGCTGAGGTGTAGCAGTGATCAATGCACCTTGCATGCTCTGAGGTTTCACTCAAGACCAGCAAAGGCTCTAATCAGTCACTCTAGGTGATGGTACATTTAGAGGTAACGTGTCACAGGGAATAGTGTAGCAAAGGGATTATTTGCACAGACTCACTCGGGTGCCTGTTCTCTGAGGGATGAGGGGTCGATGGAGGCGCTGCCCGTCCTGTGCTGGATCTGAGACTTCTGCTAAGCTTCATCTGTAATAATGTTTTTAGCAGAAGTGACTTCCCAGCACCGGTGCAGTAAATAACTCTGCCATGGTAAATTTACTGAGCTGTTTACTGACGGTTGCTGACTGCTAAGAGACCTTTCTGCCCTGTCTGCTGCTTTCAGGGAAGTGAAACTACTGTTCCAGAAAGTGGTGCTTTATTGGTGCTCATCTTCAGATGCTTAAAATCTTCCTCAGTCTTTGATACAGTTATGTTTATGCAGACACAGCTAGTCTTGGTGATAAAATGGGGAACTTCAGAAAGAATGTTAACTGCACAAATAAATTCTGAATTTAGAATTAGTAACACTTCTGTCTTGTCAATATATAGATGTATAAAAGTTCACTTTGTACCTCCCCTCCCCTTCTGTGTTCATTTCTGTCTTTTAAGAAAGTTTCTTTTTTTTTTTCCTTTTCAAGTCATCAGTAAGACTAGCTTTTGCTTTTCCCTTGTGTAAAAGCTATTGATCAGCTGAGAAGGAAAGAAAGGTGTTTAGATTGTGACCTAAGGCTACTTTCTGCATGGCCAGCTCCTTCTGCATAGTTCCCCAAGTGGCTTTAAATGCAAAGTTCCTTTGGTCTCCACTACTTTTGTTATTTTGTGTTGGTGCCTTTTTTTTTTTTTTTTTTTTTTTTTAAAAAAAGGGGGGTTTTTTTTTTAATAACTATACTAAAAAGAATAGAGAGAAAAGGATTCATCAGAAGGCTAGAAAGAACAAGAATGGAATGAATAACAAAGGCTCCTGACTCTCTGAGAGTCCGAGCTAACTGCATCTGTGATTGGCCATTAATTAGAAACAACCGGCGTATTGCTGTTTTGGAGTGTTGTAGGTGACATATGAAGTAAACCTAAAATGACTAATGTGGTGGAAGCTTCGTGGGGTGCTCCCCGGATGAGTGGAGAGACAAGAATCTTGACTCCATGTTTCAGGAGGCTGGCTTATTATATTATGATATATATTATATTAAAATGATACATAATAACTATACTAAAAAGAATAGAGAGAAAAGGATTCATCAGAAGGCTAGAAAGAACAAGAATGGAATGAATAACAAAGGCTCCTGACTCTCTGAGAGTCCGAGCTAACTGCATCTGTGATTGGCCATTAATTAGAAACAACCAACATGCCCCAATCACAGATGCACCTGTTGCATTCCACAGCAGCAGATAGTTATTGTTTACATTTCTTTCCTGAGACTCCTCAGGAGGAAAAAATCCTAGCAAAGGATTTCTCATAAAATATCATGGTAACAGACCAATGTCTTTCTTTAGATGCCTTTAGTTGCTGGGATCTCCTTTGATGGCTAGATGCACCACTTGAGAAATACCACAGAGAGCCTTCTGTTAAGTGAGGACTGGATAGGAGGTTCCCAGTGCATGTGAAGCTGGGCAGGGAGCAGATCCCAAATGTATTCATGGACTGACTGAAAATACAGCTGGGTAATGGCTGGGATTCTCCTTGCATGTCTTCTTTCAATGTACTAATGGTGCAGTTCTTTTGTTGTGCAGCAAGCCCGTTTTTGTTGATATCACCTCTTTTGGGAAGCGGGAGAGGGAAATTTAGATGCAGTCTCTCCTCACTCCAGCAAGCAGAAAATTGAACACATTTTTCATGCCTGAAGGCATGTGTGTTCTACCTCTTATTTGGTGTTAGAGCAGCCCCTTAGAAAGAAGTTTGTCACGGTTTAGCCCCAGCCAGCAGCTCAGCCCTACACAGCTGCTCACTCACTCTCCCCTGGTGGGATGGGGGAGAAAATTGGAAGAGTAGAAATGAGAAAATGAGGGTCGGGATAGACAGTTTAATGGGTAAACTAAAAACAGCCTGTGCAAGCAAAGCCAAAAAAAGGGAATTCATTCACTGCCTCCCATGGGCAGGCAGGTGTTCAGCCATCCCCAGGACAGCAGGGCTCCAGCACGTGTGATGATGACTTGGGAAGACAAATCCAAGCCATAGCTCACTACTGTGAGGAAAATTAACTCTACCCCAGCCAAAACCATCACAAAGCTGTAGCTGCATTTTGTGAGGATGCTTGTAGAACACTTGAAGCTTATTTGCTTGCTGGATCGGGCTATGCTGGGACTGGAAACCAGGGAAAGTGGTGCCTCAGCTGTAGCTGACGGGGGCAGGAGCCTTGTTTCTGATGGCTGAGGGAGGAAATGTGATGGGAAGGAGCATCCTGCAGAGCTGAGATGCCCAGGCCAAAGGAGGTGTTACTTAACAAATCCATAAACCCCCAATCGTCGAGCAGCCAACCCAGCAAGTGCCAAAAGCCAGGGTTTTCTTAAATATAGAAGGAAAATCCTATGGTGCTGTATTCAGTTTTGGATATGGGTTTAAAGACTTTTCAAAGATCAGAAAGCTCAGCAGTGTTACTTTTCTATCTTGTAAAAGCCTAATACCAGCCTTGCTGACAATAAGTTTGTGCAAGAAGTTCACATACAGCTTTTTCTTCTGTGTGTGTTCTGCCTCTGTAATTCATGTCAAGAGATCTGTGTGTAGTTCTGCAAACAGGTGATACCCCAGATCAAATCAATAGATCATCCCTGAGCAAGAAACCTTCCTAATAGGATACCCCTCTGCATTTTAGGAACAAGGGTAGTGTGAGGATAGAGGGGTTTGTGAAGGCCGGAGGCTTTTCTCTTAGGGCTGGAGGAAAAAGAGATGGGGAAAAATATGCTTTAAGAGAGCATGCATTGACTGTCTCTCTGGCTCTGAAAAAAATCTGAGGGCATTCTTTTTGTAATCTTACCCACAAAATACTTTCTTTTTAAAACTGCAGCTCTTCCCTGGACTGGGGGTTTGCTTGACACAAAGCATACACTTCCCCTGTGGCTTCCTTGAGCCTGAGTGATGGGGCCTGACCAAGTTTCATCTCACACCTTCAGAGCCAGGTTGTCATCGCTGGCTTTTAGGATTTGCTCTGTCCTTCTGTCTCTTGCTGGGCTAATTTAGGCTCATCTTGGTAAACAAGAAAAGGGTCCTTATTCAACAGATTTGAGCTGGAGTGACTGCAGCTGTCGTCTGGTCTGTGCGCAAACCAATTTTGTTCATTCCCTCGCCTGGCAGGAAGCCTGAACCAGAATTGTGTCGGGACTAATCAGCATTAAACCAATGTCAGAGGGGCTGCAGCAGGCTGTTCTGTGGCAAGGCAGGAGCAACAGGGCTGTTTGGGAGGGATTAGCCTAAGTCTTGCTTGGGATGCAGCTGTGCTAGGAAAGGCACTGAATCTGTGCATTTTTCTTGGGCTTTCATGACAAGCAGCAAACTGCCAAAAAAAGTGGTTTCCCAGTGAGAAATCAGCAAGATTTACTGTATGTGGTCATAGATAAAAAAGCCAGGAGAAGGTGCAGTGTCCACAGAGCTGTAATATCCAGGAGATACACATGATGCTTTTGAGCATGCTGGGTTTTCCTCTCCTGGAGAGGCAAGGCAGCAGACAATGAAATGAGTTCAGTGTGTGGTCTCCAGCCAAGAGATGATGTTAGTGATGCTGCTGCTGCTATGTTATACCATAATAGATGTGTTAATACTAAACAACATGAAGACTAGGAGGTGGAATATGCTGAAAAGACCAGAGGCTTGGCAGGGGCTGATTCACAGTTCAAGTGGCTCACAGACTCTGTTTTGCTGTCTGGCATTTACCTTGCAGGTTCACAAGTGCCTCCTGGTTTGTACTGCAAGTATTAAGTCAGAAAACCTGCCTTACACTGTTTGCTCCAAAGATGCTGAAATACTGATTTGCTCTCCCTTCCTTACAGCAGTTGAATTGTCCTTGCAGTTTTTAACCTCAAAAATTATTTTTGTCTTGCTCCTGAGCACCATGATTTGGCTTTGAAGTCAGCCCTGCTTTAAACAGGGGCATGGACCAGATAACCTCTAGATCTGGTTATAACATTTCTGATGTGGTTATTCTGATCCCCCTGCTTTTACAGATACATATTTTGGATGATTCTATAGCTGAAATTCTGCAGCTTCCTCTGTGACTCTGTCAGGGGTCTGTTTGTATATATGCTCAGTGTCAGTCATCCCTTCTCTGACTGCAGCTATGAGAGCTCCTTGGGAACAGCCTGAAATGGGCTCGTGTGTTATCCACAGCAGGCACAGCCATGCTCTGAATGCCTTCTAGGCTTCCTGAACCTCTGCTAAATATGAGTCTGCCTAAATTTACATGTCAAAACTCTTTTCTTGTACAAAGCTAAGCCCAAATGAACTTTTGAACTGTATCCCTGCCACATGCTAAGCATGTTTTTGTTGTTTCAAAAGCTGATTCAGGGGGAGCAAGCAGACCTTCTGGTCTGGGGTGCCCCAATTAATTATAAGCTGTGCAACGTAAGAAATCCTGCTTCTTGGGGAAAAATCTTCAGTGGCAAACCTGTCTGAGATGAGTGAACTGAGACACAGGAACAGAGCAGCTTTCTGAATGCTTTCATCACTAGAAAACTCCTTCAGGTCTCAGTGACAAAAAAAGGACCAAAGGCCCAGCCTTGCTTTGTACTTACTGATATATGATATGGTCTCCTCCAGCAGTGTCTGATGGCCTGGAACATTTAGTGGGTGTGAGATTATTCATTAGGAAGCAGAGTATTAGCTACCAGCAGTGCCTTCTGGAACACCAGTTTCCTTGAGGGAGGTGAAATGTTTTCAGCATACTCTTAAGTGGGAGTAAAAGGTTAAAAAAAATCCCAGCTAGACAGAAAGACCGTCAATATTCTGAAAACCTGCCGCTGGATACTAACTGAGCTGGATGGGCTTTAGAAGGAGCCTTCAATGCACATCCTCAAATAGCCACTAAAATGGTTGGAAAATATGTATGAACCTCTCCAATTCTGGCATTATTATTATTATTGTTTTTCTTTTTTCCCTACTTCTGGCTGAGAACATCCTGGCTTGTATGAGGGCTGGGCTGTTTAAATGATGTAGGGCCAGTTACAGAAAATAGATTGGCTGTAAGCCAAAGCCCCTTTTATCTTCTGTCCTTCAAGACTGGTATTTTTGTTCCTAAACAACTTACCACTTTAAGTTTCAGAGTCTTTCTGTTAGTGTGTAGCTATTCAATAATTGCTTTCCCTAATGCAGTTGTTTTACTTGGTTTCTTCAGGGACCTATTTTTCATGTTCAGTTATAGCTAGTGTGCTCTGCTGATGGCCAGTGGCTTCAGGCTGTTTTCCTGAAATTGCCACCTCTTGCCATTTCTTATGCAAGAGGTGGTTTTTTTTTTTTTTTTTTTTTTTTTTATTTTTTTTTTTTTTT